>NW_026057939.1:0-144355 GCF_023721935.1 Panthera uncia
TTTTTTTTTTTTTTTTTTTTTTTTTTTTTTTTTTTTTTTTTAGTAGGACGCGTTCCCCGCTACATCAAAAGGAAGCCAAGGGAGGGCGGAGGGAGAGCGGGGACTGGGGCGGGCGAGGGCTGGGGAGAGGCCGCGGTGCCTCCGACCTTATCAATAGCCGCGGGAATTAGTATCCAATCTACCTTAGGTAAAGAAAGGGGAGGGAAGGGGGCGGGCGAGGAAAATGTCTAATTGCTGTGGAAGCCATTAGCTTTTGGGAAGAAAAAAGCTCAATGAGAAACCCAAGTTGCAACTCAAAATGAAACAGCCCTGCACAGCGGATGACACTCCGGCTAAGTACAGTGTTCCTCGGAATAGAGTCGGTCCCTAACAATTACCTATTGATTTTAGTCAACTTGGACTTCCCGACTCCAGCTTGAGTCACTCCGGATAAATATATTAACTTACATTTTAAGACCCCATAAAGGAATTACTCAAACTTCACCTCAGCCACCAATGAGCGGTTCAAAGAAAGCTGCTGGGGAGGGGGGGGGGGCAGTGGGGGTGAGAGAGGTATTTTTAAAGTATAAATCTAGCCCGACAGGCAAGGACAGAAGTCGGTGAAGGCTTCCAGCCTCTTGACATCACTTGATAACTAACCAAGCACGGTCTTCTCTCCACCTCCCGGCAGGGAAAGCATCCCCAGCCCTGGGGCTCCTGAAATGGGGAGGAGGGGGGAGGGGAAGAGGCGGGTGGTCGTCCTCCCGGCCTGGCCCACCCTGGGGGGGGGGGGGGGGAGAGCCTGGGTGGCGACGTCTAGAGTCTCAAAAGCAAGCCGAGGGCCCCTCTAGCCCCTTCCCTCCCCCCGTACCCCTACCCCTACCCCTGTCTGTCTTCTCGGAGAAATTCCGGCGGGGCGCGGGGCTGGGGGAGCGGCGGCTGGGAGGGGAGGGGCGCAGAGGGGCGCGGGCGGTTGCCCCCTCTCCCGCCGGCCTTTGCATTCACTCAGCCCCACGCGGGCGGACGCTTCCCGCGTGGCAGGCTTGCTTCTTCGAGTTCCCCCATTCACTTCCACTTCCTATTACGGACTGTTCCCGAACATTAACCTCGCTTCGAATCCGTCCCCCAGTTGGGTTTCAGTCTCCAACGCACGGGGTGGGGCGTGAGAGGGTGCGGAGGTTGGCAGGAATGTCTCCGGGAGGCTTGGACTGGAAACTGAGTTTTCCCTTTCGGTCGCCACTCCGACCATGTGTTAAAACCTTAATTTTGCTTGTTAAAAAGCACAGCACCTAGCACGCGGAAAAAGGCACGTTGCCTTCTGGGCAAATGTGCGAATTTTCTTTGAGTATAGACTCGGGTTTGCGGGGGGGGGGGGAACCCAAGCGCCTGTGCTCTGCCTTTTAAGTCAAAACTGGTCCCTGTGGAAAAAGGGGGGAGGGGAATAATGTTGGTTTTTCCTTATCCCCTTTTCACCCTCAAGGAAGAAAAAATCCTGTCCTTCATAGGATCAGTGATAAACTCTGGTGAACATAAGTTTTATTGGACTTTTATTCCCTCCCGTGCAGGCTCCCCACCCCCTTGTTCCTCGCGTTTTGGAGTTTCGGTTGGAAAGTGTACAAAACCCTGTAGGTGTAGGGTGCAGCAGGGTGTTGGGTGTTTATAGGCACATTTCTGCAGGAACCTGCAAACACTAAGCACACACACTCCCAAGCTCACCTGGCAGATGCCCGCAGGCCAGGTGATCACGCCGTCGGCTCACAGCTTCCGAGCCGCGCGCTAGTTCGAGCCCCGCTGCTGCGTCGCAGGGGCGATCTAGCCGGGTGGGGGGAGGGGAGTGAGTTCAGGCTCCGGAATGGGTACCATCGCCCTCCCCCGAAGTCCCTGAAAGAGCAGGGCTGTGTCTGTGTTTCTCCATTGAAGGATGGTTAGACAATGAAAACCAAAAACCCGACGGTTACTTCAAAGTAGGTGGCAAGTGACCTAGTCTCAGTTCCCGGCTCCCGGGACACAGGAAAGAGCTAGAGAAGGGAGAGAAAGAGGAATTGGGGAGGGGGGCGGTCACAGGAAAAGAGTGAAAGCAAACTGAAAAAACGTGTGAAAGGAAAAGGACAGGTCGGGAACTGGAGGGCGCAGAGCGAGGAAAGTGGGAGGGGACGAGCCGGAGGAGGGCTTCCCAACCTGGGCCCTGGAACTCCAGGTGTGAATACGCTTCCGGGACCCTGCTGCCGCGGCCCCCACGCCCCCCGCCCCGCCGGTCGCCTCTCTGGGGCGCCCGGGGTCCAGGGGGGGGGGGGGGGGGCAGCGTCGGGCCCGGCCCGTGTGTTCAGACTGCCCTTTCGGTGTTTCAGCTCGGACCGGGGCTGTGTGCCTGATGCAGCAGATGCGATAGGCGTGGGTCCCGACGGCTCGCGCCTGCCGTCTGTTCACCCACCTAGCATCTCACTCCCCTCCCTTGGAAAAAAAATAAAAAATAAAAAGACCCGAACTTCCCCCTCTTCCTGTCTGATTCAGCCGCAAGACACGCCTCGAGAGGCCGAAAATAGATCTGGAAATGCATTAGCTTTATAAAAGTGAATTTTCCAATAAGATTTGGGGCGGGGGGCGCCTGGCTCGCGGCGTCGGCGGCGCCCTGCCTCCCCGGAGGAAAAGGAACCGGCCGTCTCGGTGCTTCGCCCTCCTCCCCCCTCCCCTCCCCGGCGCGCCCGGGAGGGGGCCGCTGGGCGGCGGAATCGCGCCTCCGCTCGGGGAGCCACCACGCGGCTTTTTCGCGGAATTTTGACGTCACCCACACGTGGGGGGAAGGGGCTGGGAGAGCTAGAGGAAGCGGCGGGGGAGGGGGCCCGCCGGCAGGGGAGCGGCGCAGGGTGGCTGTGGCGTGTCCGGCACAGCGCGGTGGGCGCACGAGCGGCGGGGCAGGTCCGCGGCCCCCGGCCGGCCGGCGGGGTGGGAGAGGCGGTGCGGGCCTCCCTGCGAGCCGGGGCGGCGACCCTCCTTCCGCACCCTCCCCTCCACGCCGCCGCCTGCCACCCCCTCCGACTTTATTTTTGCACTTGGAGGTCGGGAGCAGCTCTTGGCTGCAGAAAAAGCTCATTGCTTTGGGTCGTGGTCCGGTTCCGCTCCTTCTCGACACCAGACTGAATATCACGACTCCTAAGTCGCGACGCCCCGCCACTCGGCTATTTTCTACCCTCTTTCCTGTGAGGGAGACGGGACAGTGTTTTTCTGTTCTTCGGGGCATGAGTTCTGCGTTTGCTTTTACGCCAGGAGTTTTTCACGCGCGGCATATTCGTTCCTGCCCCCCGCCCCCTTCACCATTTAAACACCAGCTGGGTTGGTCGATGCTCTGCCTCCCGAAAATGGACATGAGCGATATTAGATGAATTTTACTGCACGAGGAGCGAATCCGTCCAGAAATATGCTTGTCAAAGAGTTCCACAAATAGACCGGCAAAAGTGCAGGGCGACTCCCCTCCCACTCTCTGGGTACCCATGTGGTGTCCGTACTCATGAAGAACCTTCTAGACTGCAGGGGTTGGAAACTCCAACTGCAGGCAGAGCCCAAGCACCTTCAATTTCCCCTAAATTTGGGCAAAGCCTTTTTAATCTTTGAGTCCGGGGAGGGGGGGTGAGATCTAAAATATGTCATTTTCTAAACCCACAGTGATAATCCTGATTTTATGCTGAAATTTACAAGGAACTGTAGTGGGATGTGTTTGGGGGGGTGGCGGAAATAGTAAATGTGAACTTGCTTTTACCTCAATGAGGTAGAGACTGTTGAAAGAGCCAGATGCAGAAAGCTAGGGGCTTCTTTGAAAATGTGAATTTGAGGTGCAATTATTTGTCTCAAATGTAAAGGAAAAGCTTTCTGTCCCAATCAGATATGAAGTGTGGAAGTGTTTCTTTTTTAAGATGACAGAGTTTGGTTGTGAGTATTACTTTCTTCACTCGTTTTAATACATTCCCTCTATTTTTAACTTATTATTTATTTCTTTTTCGTTTAATGGTTGCTGATCTGACCCAAGACACTTTGTTTTGTTTCTTTTGAAAAAAAGAGAAGAGTTAAAATTAGTGATAATATCAATACTTGCTGTTGAAGTTCAGTCTGAGTGAACTGTATGTGAGAGGGCTTGCTTCTGGGTGCCTGATTTTATGGACACTTGGTTTGTTTATACAAAGGTAAAAAAATAGAATAAATTATTGGGAAAAAAAAAAAAAAAAAGGAAAGACCCAGAGGAAGTGCTTAAAAAACTTAAGAGATAACTGCCCTTTAAATTTTGCTCCTGCTTAATTTCAGACACCTAAGTTGTGGAAGGTCAAGTTAAGCACTTTGTAGATCTAAATTCTTGGTAAAATGTCAAGACTACCCCTACCAGAAATTTTTTCGAACAATAGTGATTTTTGTTTTCTAAACACTTCAGTTTTGTCCAAGTTCATTCATTCCCCTTTAAAAATCCACTTTCTGAATGTGATTGAATATTCTTTTGATTTCATGGTTTTATTCAGCTGTGCATTGGTTACAACCAATTTGGAGCAATATAAAATATTTCTAATAAATATTCCTTATTTCATATTTTATTTGGCAATCATTAAACACAAGGATTGCCAGCATCTGCTAGTTCAGTGTATAACATAATTCTACAACATGCTGAATTCATATTCTCCAAATTTTTAAAAACTAATTAATAAAAACTGGAGAAATAGTTTTCTTGTTGAGGCTTTTGGGATTTATTTGTTTGTTTGTTTGTTTGTTTGTTTTTTGCTGGTGGCAAATTTCAGGGAGCAGATTAAAAATTTTTCTAAAATTATTTTCTTGGTGGTCTTTTAGTGGCATTAAAAGGAATGAGTTTTGAAATGTGAAAACAGGTTGTTTTAAAATTTTTATAATTTTCAAAATGTGCACCTCTGGAGAGATATATTCTTTCTATTTTAGGACTGACCTGAAAGCAAGCAGTTTGTATAAGTGTGCTTGACAATCCAAGTGAGGTTGGATTTAGGCTCTTAGGAGGAATGCACTTCCTCTTTGCTCAGCCTTACTTAAGTAAGGGCATCTGCTCTTACATGAACTTGAAACAAAATCTGTGCCTGTGCATTGTGTAAACAACTTAGGAAAGCACAAATCCAAAGCAGAGGGGTTTATGTGGAAGGTGAAATTAGAGCAAAAAGTCCTAATTTATTTCTGCTGTTAGCCATCTCATATCACACTTTCATTGTGGTCCCTTTAAGTATAAACCAAATACTTCTTTCTTTGTGATGTACAGAGGTGAGTTCCTTCAAGCTCTATTTAGTGATGATGATGTTGATGATGATAAGAATTCCCCTGTCTCCTTCTTTCAATGAGTGTATGTGTGAGCCTTCACATTATTTTTCTCTAAAAATTGTCATCAAATTGTAAGAAAAAAGTTATGAATACTAAGTGAAGTTTTTGTCCTGGGAAATAACACCAAAAGCATTCAGTTTTGCACTTTTGAAAATAAAAAGTCACCAAAATTTAGTAGACCTATTGCTTAGGGGGAGAGAAAAACATACAAGATTAAAAAGGAGCAAGAAAATTCCTTTGCCTAACTTCCAAATCCTTTCCTTCATCGTGCCCACATATGTTTCCATTTTTGAGAGCAGCCAGCCAGTCCGTCAGGCAAATGCAGACCCAGGACCAAAACTTTTTCCTGGTGTCAAGGAAGATGTCCTGAAGAAAATGGTTTAGGTTAGTTTACATAAGATTTCAGATGAAATGTCTTACATCTGGCCACCAATTATTTCAGGATCATGAAACATTATTTTAAAAAAATATTTTGAGAGAAGGGAGTCTAGACCTGTACAGGCCATTCTGTGTGGGGATCTTCCTGAAATCACTTAAACTCAGGAAATTTAGCTGTATCAAGTAACAGTGCACGAGATCGCTACTGTGTGATTCCAATAAACTGGGCTAATCGTAAGTTTTTCTGCCCCCCCCCCCATTTCTGAATATGTTTTTCTAGTGCTTCTCTTTTTAAATAAAGTGGTGTATCTAATTAAAAATTTCCCTAACAAAATACTGAAGAAGGCTCAAATTTACTTGCCTTTGTACGAGAAAAGTTCATATAAATACTCTTTGTAGTGTAATTGCCAGCAATTTTTTGTCATCTAGCAGATGATGTAAGTCAGTCAGTAATGGAACTCTGGTGAAATTGGCTACACTTGGGATGAAAATCATACTTACCCCAAGAAATCAAAATCTCACCTTCTATTTAGACACTTAAGACTCTACCTAGGCTGCCTGTATGTTTCACTGAACGGAAATCTTTCAGATTGAGGAAAGCCTTGTTCTCTACTGTAGATTAGATGCAGTCTTGCTTAGAAACGGGAATGTACTGTAGGACCTCATGACATTTTGTCCAGTCACAGAATATGCCTCTGTGTCTAGGAGCCTGCAGTTGAAATTCTATATTGTATTCATGCTGAGCAATCACATATGTGTTAAACTGGTAACATCACAGGTCTGTGCTCAGATATATCAGAGCATGTCGGGGGCATGCTTCAGATTTGTGAGGTAGAATTTTAATGGTTTAAATGGAGGAGTCAAACATGTAGAAGTTTCTGTGCTTTGGAGAATGTCTTTAGCTTTTGTGATTTATTCATTCATATTTTTAAATAAAAACTGAGTCCTTACCACGTGCCAAACAGTGTGCTAGGCATTGGGAACGTAGTGGGCATACAGTTAGACACTCAGTGAATGTTTTGGAAGGCAGGCAGGAGAGAAAAAAGAGTTGAAGAATACAGTCCCTAACTCTGAAAAGTACATTTTCTAGTGGGTAAGCATGAGAAATGAGTGCTTTAAAAATAATAAATTATAGAGCAAAAGACATAGAATAAGATGCTGTGTTTTACCCATCTTACACAACCCACCTTAAGCCAGGGACATGGAAATTTATCTTCCCTTTAAAACTCGGTCTAATCAAGTAGTTATTACTTGAATTACATAGTGTTTTTTACAGTGTTCTTAAATTATTCTTAAATTATGCTCTTAATTTGTCTATACTGGAGCTAGTTGGTTGGATGTCTGGGTTACATGTTTGGGGTCTGGTTAGTCCTTTTAAAGTTGCCAAAGATAGAGCTGCTTTCTTGGTCCATCATTCTGAGAGCATTCCTTTCTTGGAGTAGCTGTATTTCCCAGAGCATCTGTTTCTCGTCTGAATGAATCCTCGTTGAATCCGACAGGGTATTGATTAGTGTTTCACTCCTTTGGTTAAGAAGTTGAGGTCAGAGTAGTTCATTTACTTGTCCCTAGTCACCCAGACATTGATAGAGCAAAATATAGACCTCTAATTAGTAGCCTGGATGTCTTCTAAAATTGATGCATAAAATAGTGTCCTCATGGCATCACGTTGGTGAAATGGCACTAGGCTAGAATTCAGAATATTTGCATTCTGGTTCCTACTTTGCTACCAAGCAGTACTGTGACGTTCAGGTACCTTAAATATTTCTATTTTCACAGCTCCCCATCTACAAACTTAGCTAGCTATAGTAAATGATCATTAAGATCCCTTTCAGCTTAAAGTTTTTGTTATGTTCCCATGGCTTTATCATCACCATCGTCATCATCATCATCATCATCATCATCATCATCAAAATAGGAATTATATCTTATAGTATCTTTTATATATTTTATGTTTTACATAACAATTCTTAAATTGTGAATTTAGGCATAGTCTCCCTCCCTAAGTATTCAGGAGTTGTTAACTCATCACAGATTGGAACCTTTAAAATTCAGTTCCCCTTATAGGCAGGCACTCTGATGCATGTTGTCAGCTAATAGAGAATACCATTTTCCTAATCCTAAATTAATAGAATAGGATGGCAGTCTTCAAAAAATATATGGAATGTAAAAATATATAGAGGATGTAAAAATACATGAAACATATATCTGTTCCAGAGTGCTTAAGGAAATCCTAACACATGGGTTAAACTAACCAAATGCTTTATTCCTACAACTCAAACACAGTCCCCATTAGAGCACATATAAACATATAGTTTTGAATGGACCCTAACTTTCAGGTCCTTCTTTAGGTAACTAAGAGATGGCTCAGAGCCTTATGGGAATCTTTAAATGAGATTTATTCTGAGCTATGCATCAGATCTCATGTGCATCAGGTGGCTTCTTTGGTGGAAAAGGAGTACAGCAAATTTCAAGAGTTGCCATCTTTACACAAGATACCCATCCCTGCTTTCTGGAATGTCCTAATAACTAAGAATGAGCAAATAAGGCTTTCTGCTGGGTCCTACTTTTCTTCCTCACTTTTCAAAGCTTTGAACATGTGAGAAACTTCATTCTTTGGGATTATTTGTACTCCAGTGAAATCTACTTAGATTTAAACTATCGGGGCGCTTGGGTAGCTCAGTCAGTTAAGCATCTGACTTTGGTTCAGGTCATGATCTCACAGTTCGTGAGTTCGAGCCCTGCGTTGGGCTCTGTCCTGACAGCTCAGAGCCTGGAGCATGCTTCCAAGTGTGTGTGTCTCTCTCTCTGCCCCTACTCAGCTTGCACTCTGTCTCTCTCTCTCAAAAATAAATAAACATTAAAATATTGGTTAATAAAATGATTTAAATTATCTGCTTTATAAAATTATGTGTTTGTAGACATGTTTCCTTCTTAAAATGTGGCTACTGAGAAAGAGAAACTTGTAATGAATAAACAGATACACTTGGAATAGTTTCTAGACAGTGTTCTATATAATTTTTTTAATGTGTGATATGTGGGCTGGTGAAGAGAGCACTGGGCTTGGAGATGGAAGGGGTGGGTTCTGTCCCCATTGTGCCACAAACTATGTAAATTAGGGCAAGACTTATATGAGATGACAACATTTTAGGGTTGGAAGAGACCTCCATGGGTCTCCCAGTCCATACCCTATCTGTCATAGAGGAACCTCTTTAGAGTGTCCCTGAAAGATAAAGATGATGCCTTTGCTCAAACATTTCTGCTGATGAGAACCTCATGTCCTCTAAGGTATCTTCATTGTCTATTCTATGTTTATACAGTGCTTTCATAGGTTGGACAAGACACTTCAGAGGCTAAACTCAGTAGCATTGGTGTCTACTTACTATCAGTGGGTCTTGAACTAGGTCCTTTGCCTTATAGGATATTCCCAAGAACCATGTGCCATTATGATCCCAAAGGATAACAGATTAAATGACTTGTTGAAGATCACAAAGCTAGTCAGGTGCCCAGAATTTTCTGCTTCCTGGCAATTTCTGCCCACAAATGGTGTCTTTGACCTCTGACACAAGGCAGATTGGCCATCTTCCTCATTTATGCTGACAGTTGGTCAGATACTTGAAAATGCCATCCCTTCATCCATTCTCCCCTAGGCTAGGTTACTCTTTCCCTTCAGCTCTTCAGTAGGATGCTAGTCCCTTATTAGCAGGCTGTCCTCCTCTGGATCCTGACTAGGTCACTGATATCCATCTTACAGTATGGTGTATTTCTTAGCATGTGACTAATGAGAAGAGCAAAGTGGAGCAAGTCCAGAAACCAGCAGACCATTAGAGTGGTTACGATGAAACACACTAGGGCCATGAGCCACATTTGCCTTCCCTCACCCACTTTTCTGGTACCACTTTTCTGGCATCCCCAGTACTATTGAGGCATACTAGTCTAGACAGGAAGTAGAAAATGCTTATCTCATCTTCTGGAGGCTGGTTTTGTAATGAAACCCACAATCGCACTCCATTTTCTCATCTATAAATTGGGTGAATTAAACTACAGATGATCTTATGTTTTGTGGCCCCAGGGAACAAAACTAATGTCTCTGATAAAACATCAAAAGGAGGAAGATTTCTGCTCATATAATGAGCTTTCCCTACAATACATTCCAACACAGCAAGGGTTACCTCCCAGGATTAATTAAAGGACCTATAGGAACTCATTAGGGTGTTACAAGAGTATTGATGAGTCATTTATTTGCTCTGAGCTTGGGTTTCCTCATCTGTAAGATGGGGATAATAACATCTAATGAGGAGACTGATTGTAAAGAGTAAAGGTTGTGTGCTTAGCACAGTGCCCTGGCATACAGTAAGTGCTGAGATCAAGCTAAGTCAAACTCTACTGCGTCATGTTCTTTTAGAATCAGTTCAGCTCTGGTAGATGGTATTATTAATGTCTTTCATCTACTCTATGAAATCATGAACCTTTCTGTCCCAGATGTCAGCTCTGGGGTATCTCCACCCACTTTTTACCACCACCATGGGTCAGTGACTCAGTGGCTGCTGCCAACATGGCTTGGTCACACATGTAATCGTGTAGTCACATGTAGTCCATAGTAGACTCCAAATTACCTTGTCCTCAGAGAGACACATACTGAGAGGTAACCTTCCAAAGTGAATAGGAAGGATAGGGGAAAACCCATCCACACAATCATAGATGTGGAAAGAACCTTACACATCAAACCCAGTGTTTATTAAAGTGAGGTAGTTGAGATGAATGGATAAAAAAGATGTGGTTTCGGGGGCCTGGGTGGCTCAGTCGGTTAACCGTCCGACTTCGGCTCTGGTCATGACCTCACGGTTTGTGGGTTCGAGCCCTGCATTGGGCTCTGTGCTGACAGCTCGGAGCCTGAAGCCCGCTTCAGATTCTGTATCTCCCTCTCTCTCTCTGCTCCTCCCCCACTCATGTTCTGTCTCTCTCTCTCTCTGTCTCAAAAATAAATAAACATTAAAAAAAATTTTTTTAAAGATGTGGTTTATATGTACAATGGAATACTACTTGCCAATGAGAAAGAATTAAATCTGGCCATTTGTAGCAACATGGATGGAACCGGAGGGTATTATGCTAAGTGAAATAAGTCAGGCAGAGAAAGACAGATACTGTATATTTTCACTCATATGTGGAACCTGAGAAACTTAACAGAAGACCATGGGGGAGGGGAAGGGAAAAAAAAGTTACAAGAGAGGGAGGGAGGCAAACCATAAAAGACTCTTAAATACTGAGAACAAACTGAGGGTTGATGGGGGGTGGGGGAGAGGAGAAAGTGGGTGATGGCCATTGAGGAGGGCACCTGTTGGGATGAGCACTGGGTGTTGTATGGAAACCAATTTGACAATAAATTATATTTAATATGTATAAAAAAAACCAAAGTGAAGTAGTTGGTACATGGAGGACCATTGTGTATTTTAATGGTTTGATATTTATTTTAATGAGTATTAGAAGAAAATGTAACATATCAAACTGATGATTTGGCAAATACTATATTAGTGTCGAGAAAAGGAATCAGTTTTTGTATTATTTATTTATTTATTTATTTATTTATTTATGTATTTATAGTTTTAATGTTTACTTTTGAGAGAGAGAGAAAGAGAGAGAGAATGCAAGTGGGGGAAGGGCAGAGAGAGAGAGAGAGGGAGACATAGAATCTGAAGCAGGCTCCAGGCTCTCAGCTGTCAGAGTAGAACCCCACACCGGGTTCAAATTCATTAATGGTGAGATCATGACCTGAGCTGAAGTCAGAAGCTTAACCAACTGAGTCACCCAGGTGCCCTGGAATCAATTTTTTTAAAAGTTAAACTTACAGGGGCCCCTGGGTGGCTCAGTCAGTTGAGTGTCTGACTTCAGCTCAGGTCACAATCTCATGGTTTGTGAGTTCAAGCCCTGCATCAGGCTCGCTGCTGTCAGCATAGAGCCTGCTTCATATCCTCTGCCCCCCTCTCTCTCTGCCCCTGCCCTGCTCTCACACTCTCTCAACAATGAATAAACATTTAAAAAAAACTATAAATAAAAATTAAATTGACAAAGTGGGATATAGATATGGGGAGTTTAAAATCAGGAAGGTTGTATACAAATAAAGTTTGGGAGACAAACTCCAAACTCCGGTTCTTCCATGGAAAACTAAGGGATAGCATCTCACTTACACCCACAATCATGTGGCATGTTAGTGACAGTGCTGGGATTAAAGTAGCACTCTTCACTTTAAAAACTAAAGAGGTTAAGGGGTGCCTGGGTGGCCTAGTCTGTCAAGTGTCAGACCCTTTGTTTCAGTTCAGGTCATGATCTCACAGTTCATGAGTTTGAGCCCCATGTCAGTCTCTGTGCTGACAGCATGGAGCCTGCTTGGGATTTCTCTTCCCCTCTCTCTCTTCCCCTCCCTGGATCGCTCTCTCTCTCTCTCTCTTTCTTTCTCTCTCTCTCTCTCAAAAAATAAATAAACATTAAAAAAGTAAATAAAACTAAAGTTAATACTTTGCATGGATCTTTTCATTTAAACTATATCGTTACAATTTCCCTATTCTTGTTTCTTCTGTCAGTATTTTATTGTGTTTCACAAACTTATTCTGTTCTCTGAATGGCCTTAGATACTTATTGCTCATTTTAATTTTAATGATTTTCCCGACTTTGAAGTTTTGCACTGGGTACCTTGCTTTTTACCAGATCATAACTGCCTGTGACTTTTGTCTGTCCAAGTAGGTTTTCCTTTTGTCCTGTCACCCGTCCAAAATTCTCTGCCTTTAAAAAGGCAGAGAAATGTCATTATTTGACTTATTTGGCAGTTCTCTGGAAAAGCTGCAATCTCAGGGTTTGTCATTATCTGACCTGAGTCAGAGCTTGCTTTCTGTGAACAGCCTTATCGCCAGCATGTTCGTCCAAAACAATCAATTGCAGTCGTTTAACATTCCAACCACCTGAGGTGGCAATACCCATTGGGTTTAATAAGAGGCTGGCTAAAAAAAATTAAGGAACACTGGAACATGTGCTGTCCACAGGGGCTTTGAAAAGCTCTGATATGTTCTTGGGAATCTAAAAGGCTACATTCATGTGCATGGCTTTGCATGTGCCCAGGAAAGACCTGAGAAAGCCCTAATTACTTGCCACCAGCTGATCTTGAGCATCTGTGCAAACAGAAAGTGATAGCTAAGGTAGAGTGTTAAACTGCCTACCAGATTGTTGAAGGTATGCCCACACATACACTAGAGTCCCTTGGCAAAGGCTAAGAGACATATTGGTTCAAGGCATTTAAGGAAGTCCCCATCCAATCATTATTTGACCATGAAGCAAGCTAAACAGACTTCCATGGTTGGGCATGACCAGGAATACAGATTTTACAGAATTAGTCAGGAAAATCACTAGGCAAACAAACAGCAACAAAAGCAATAAACCTGGCACCATGTGTGTGTGAGTGGGGGTGGGAGGATCTGATTTGCAGAGTTGCTACCTTATATTATTTCAGATGTCTAGTTTTCAATAAAAAGTTATAAGACACACAGAAAAACAGGACAATACGACCAATACACAGGATAAAAAACAATCCATAGAAGCCATTCCCAAGGCATCCCAGACATTGCATTTATTAGACAAAGATATTAAATCAGTTATTTAAAGTATAAATAGGTTCAAAGCACTAAACTATCTCTAAAGAATTAGAGTATAAAAATAGAAAATATCAATAAAGATAAAAATTATTAAAAATATCCAAATATGAATTCTGAAGTTGAAAACTATAACTAAATGAAAAATTAACTAAGTGGCTTCAACAGCATATTTGAACTAACAGAAGAAAGAGTCAGCTAACTTGAAGATAAGTCAATTGAGATTACCCAGGCTGAGAAACAGAAAGAGGGATGAAGAAAAATGAGCATCTCAAAGACCTGTGGGGTATCACTAAGTATACAAACATACACATAGTGGGAGTTCCAGAAAGAGAAGAGAAAAAGGGGCAGAAAAAATATTTGAAGAAATAATAGCTGAACACTTCCCAAATTTATTTTAAAACATTAACCTATGCATTCAAGAAGCTCAAAAAACTCTAAATAGACTAAACTTAAGGGCAGTCACACCTACACACTTCATTGTCAAGTTTTCAAAAGACAAAGAAGGAATTTTGAAAACAGCAAGAAAAAAGCAACTCATCCTATACAAAGGATCCTCAATAAATTTAACAGTTGACTACTTATCAGAAACCATGAAGGCCAGAAGCAGTGGGATAACATTTTCAGATAAACAAAAACTGAGAGAGTTTGCTGCTAGCAGACCTTCTTTGCAAGAAATACTAAAGGGTCACCTGGGTATTAAGCATTTGACTCTTGGTTTTGGCTCAGGTCATGGTCTCATGGTTTGTGAGTCCTCAAAAACCCTGTGGGGCTCCATGCTGACGGTACAGAGCCTGCTTGGGATTCTCTCTCTCCCTCTCACTCTGCCCCTTCCCTGCTGTGCTCTCTCATTCTCTCTCTCTCTCTGAAAATAAATAAACTTAAAAAAATACTAAAGGGAGTTCCTATGGTTTATTTTATGTGTGTATGTATTTATAGAGAGAATGAGCAGGGGAGTGGAGCAAAGGGAGAGAGAGAGAGAGAGAGAGAGAGAGAGAGAGAGAATCGTAAGCAGGCTCTGCACTCAGTGTGGAGCTCCATATGGGACTCGATCCCACAAACCTTGGACCATAACCTGAGCGAAAATCAACAGTTGGACACTCAACCAACTGAGCCATGAGGCACCCCTAAAAGGAGTTCTTGTGGTTTAAATGAAAGGACACTAGATAGTAACTCAAATCCACCCAAATAAATAAAAAACACTGGTAAATGTAAACACAAAGGTAAATACAGAGATAATATAGATGTCAGTTTTTTTCTTTTTGATAATAATTTTCTTCTACCTAATTGAAAAACCAATTGCATAAAGCAATAATTATAATACTGTGCTAATAGGTTTATAATGTATAAAGATGTAATTTGTATGACAATAATAGCAAAAAGAAGTGAAAAAAACAGTACTAAAATTTTGTGTACTATTGACATTTAGTTGATATTAATCAAAACCATATTGTTTTAAGGTAAAATGTTAATTGTAATCCCCAAGACACCCACTAAGAAAAGAATTTTTTTTAAAAAGGAAATGAGGGGCACCTGGGTGGCTCAATCGGTTGAGCGTCCAACTCTTGATTTCAGCTCAGGTCATGATCTCACAGTTTCATATGTTCAAACCCCACATCAGGCTCTGCACTGACAGCATGGAGCCTGCTTGGGATCCTCCCTCTCTCTCTGCCCCTCCCCCACTCATGCTCTCTCTGTCTCTCTCAAAAAAATAAACTTAAAAAAATTTTTTTTTAATGAAAAGGAGAAGTGCCTGGGTGGCTCAGTTGGTTAAGTGTCTGACTTCAGCTCAGGTCAAGATCTCACAGCTCTTGAGTTTGAGTGCTGTGACCTAACAATTATAAACATATATGCACCCAATATAAGAGCACGCAAAATTCATAGAAAAAAAATCTGTTTTGTATTGAGCAAAACCTACCCCCATTGCTTTTACTTGTTGGTCTTATTTCTGCCATCTAGAGCCTCACACAAAGTAGATCTAATCCCTATGTGACTTGAGAGCTGTTCAGATATTTGAAGACAACTCTCATGTCTTTTCTCACTTAATTTTTTTAATATGACCCTCATCCTTTCTTCCTTCCTTCCTTCCTTCCTTCCTTCCTTCCTTCTTTTCTTTCTTTCTTTCTTTCTTTCTTTCTTTCTTTCCAATTTGGTTATGTCCTATAATAAAGAAAGTTACTGCAGTGTTAAGAGTGGAACCTACTTTCATAGACTTGCAGAGTTGGAAGGAAACTAAAATTATTTTTTTCACAAACCTCTAATTTTATAGATGAGTGAATGGGAGCCCAAGCTGGTTAGATCCAATTGAACTGATTAATGGCAGACCAACATCCATAATCTAGACTTCCAAACTCTCTTCTAATGCTTGTTGTAACATTTTCCTTGTATGATCCTTTTCCCCACTTTGGGTACTAAGAAGGGTTTCTGGCTTTGGATGAGTAAGCAGCTTTATAACTTTTCTTTCTCCCACTTTCTTCAGTAGAATTTGGCATCCTTCATCTCAAATTTGCCATAGAAGAAAAAAAGCTAAAAGTAATGGAAGGAACTACACTGAGCACTAAGAAACATAGGTGCTCATGTTTTTTTGGTCACTAACCAACTTCTGAGATCTTGGTTAAGTCACTTCAAAAGTAATAAGGATTACTATCTGGGTGCCTGGGTGGCTCAGTCCGTTGGTCATCTGACTCTTGATTTCAACTCAGGTCATGATCTCACTGTTGGTGGGATCAAGCCCCCTGTCAGACTCTGCACTGACACAGCCCCAATCCTGCTTGAGATTCTCTCTCTCCCTCCCTCTCTACCCCTACCCTGCTGGCACACAGGCTTTTTCTCCCTGTCTCTCAAAAATAAATAAACATTAAAAAAAATTCTTATCTATTCAGTAACTACTGTTTACCAGGCACTGTGTTAGAAACTTTACCCACAAGCCTCTATATTTGTGTTCAAATGTGTCTCCTTTCTTGTCTATAAAATAAACAGGATGTATTACATGTTGCCCACTGACTCATCCAGTTCCAGAATTGAGTGATTGTGAGGGGCTATCTTTATTAGGATATTCTTATAGTTCCTGAGGCTCCACCTTATTTCCCTCTTTCCTATTTCTTAGCTGGCAGTATGAGCTTGCTGTTGAATAATTGCTCCAGACATATCACTATAGTGAGTCCATGGGCTGTGGCTTCTCACCCTCTACCTTCCCAAAGGGCTTTCCATTTTCTGTAGGAATTGACGTTACTCTTACTGGCCCATTTCAGCGTTTCCAGGGTTGTATTCTCTGCCCTTTTCTCTCTTTAGATTCTCCTCATAGGCCTTTGTTTCACTCTGATGACTTCTTACTTCACCTGAGGGCTCAGAGAAGTCAACTTGGAAAAGGTCACTCAACTTATATCAAAGTCGCTGACTTGGCAGCTGCTGACATCATTGCCTTTGTTATTTCTATGATTCCTGTCTCTAAAAGTTCACTTGTTCTAAGTTTTTCACACTTGTTTAAGACCTACCTCAAGCCCTGCCTTTTCTATCATCACCTCACTCTGGCCAAGTGCTCTTCCCTCTCAATTTACCCTGCATGTGTTGTCTGCACTACCCACACAGCAGGTGCCGCCTTGGGACTTCTGCCTTGGGAGCCTCTATGGTCTAGTGGTTATGAATGTGGGGTCTGGAGTCAGTGAGCCAAAGGATGAATCTCAGCGCTACTACTTATTAGCTGTAAAACCTTGGGAAAATGATTTAACCTCTCTGGGCCTCAGTTTCCTCAACTGCAAACTGGAGATGTTAATAGCACATACCTCATAGGGTTTTTGTGAGGATATATGTGTAAAGACAAGTAGAGTGGTGCCTAACCCAGGAGAGAAGTACCCAATAAATTGATTCCATCTCCAGATCTGGGGATGACCCTCATTGGCTTAAGCTGATCAACAGAATCCCATCTGCCTTGCCAAAGTGGTTGAGTTAGGGATGGGTACATGAACTTGACTGGTCCAGAGGAACTTTCAGGACTGTAGTTTGATGATATGGTCTCAAAATTGAGAGCAGAACAGCTGGAGTCATTTTTTTTCTGCTAGCAGGAAGCTAGCCCAAGAACAAAGCTGACACCTACAATACGGCAGAGCTAAGAAAGCCAAAGAGAACTGGAACCACAGTTCTGATCTCCTGAGGTGCTTCAATCTCTTGAATTTTCCATTGCTCCAGGCAATTAAAAAAGTTACTATTCAGGGGCGCCTAGGTGGCTCAGTCGGTTGAGTGTTCGACTTTGGCTCAGATCATGATCTCACCCTTTGTGGGTTTGAGCCCCACATCAAGTTCTGTGCTGACAGCTCAGAGCCTGGAGCCTGCTTTGGATTCTGTGTCTCCCCCTCTCTCTGCCCCTCCCCTGCTTGTCCTCGGTCTCTCTCTCTCTCAAAAATAAAATAAACATTAAAAAATTTAGTATTCAAGATACTTTATTAGTTTCTTTAAAAAATCATTTGCAACTAAAAATATCTTAATTGATACTCCATATTATTATTATTACCTTCCCATGTGTATTCAACCCTTTGTCATGAGATTATAATGTCATTTGGAACAGAAACTAACTTACTAAGCACCATGTTGCCGTGCCACTGGGCACGGTGCTGTCACATCACAGGTTCTCATTCACTTAGGATTTATGCCATGATATTTGCTCCCCCTGGTATTTCTGGACTTTGAGCATCTATGAGGCAGAAAGAGACAGTGGCCAGAGTCCCCAGCAGAATGATTCCCTGTTGCTTCTTCATCTTCTTACTGCACCATAATAATAAGAAAGTAAAATACTTCATAGATTAGCTAAAGCTAATCTTACTACACTCTAGGCATTATATACACAGAATGATCTTTTTTCCTCTCAGTCACCCATGGCTGCTTTTACTGATGCTTGGCGAGGTTATTTAAGCATGTAGTTCACACATTTTCTACATATCATCATTTGGGATCCTGCATTCAAATGACTGTATCCACGTCTTTAAGTTCCCATTCCACTTCACAGAAAACAAAACTGGAAATCAGAGACAATACATAATGGGTGTGGCTTACATGTGAAAAATGATGTAGAGCTCTGTGTCAGATGCACGCTGAAAAATGCTTACGACTGGGGAACCTGGCTGGCTCAGTCAGTAGAGCATGCAACTCTTGATCTCAAGGTCGGGAGTTCAAGCCGCATGCTGGGCGTGGAACCTACTTCAAAAAAACATGAGCTTGGGGTGCCTGGGTGGCTCAGTCAGTTAAGCATCCGACTTCGGCTCAGGTCATGATCTTACTGTTTGTGAGTTTGAGCCCTGTGTCGGGCTCTGTGCTGACAGCTCAGAGCCTGGAGCCTGCTTTGGATTCTGTGTCTCCTCTCTTTGCCCCTCCCCCATTTGTGCTTGCGGCTCTCTCTCTCTCTCTCTCAAAAATAAATAAATGTAAAAAATATTTTTTAAAAAAACATGAACTCGGGACTGATATCAAGAGATGGATAAATAAATGCATATTAACTTCAAAGAAATATCCAAGGTACATATGATTCATTTTTTAAAAATAATTTCTTCCAACATTTTCAGATAACCCATCACCTGCTCAATCGCATCAGAGATCTTTACTTTTGGGTATATTTTTCTTTTTTTTGTTAATTTTTTTTAACGTTTATTTATTTTTGAGACAGAGAGAGACAGAGCATGAACGGGGGAGGAGCAGAGAGAGAGGGAGACACAGAATCGGAAGCAGGCTCCAGGCTCTGGGCCATCAGCCCAGAGCCCGACACGGGGCTCGAACTCACGGACTGTGAGATCGTGACCTGAGCTGAAGTCGGACACTCAACCGACTGAGCCACCCAGGCGCCCCGGGTATATTTTTCTTTTGAATAAGAGTTTAAAAATCTAAATAGGACCATGCCAAACATACTATTTTGTAACTTGATTTTTTTTTTTGTAATTAACAATAATCTCAGGAGTCTTTCTATGCCAGTACATACAGATGTACTTCATTCATTATAAATGGTTTTCAATATCAAGAATGTATCAGAATATAACCACTTCTTACAATTAATAAGCATTTGAGAACTCCCTCACCAATTTTTTGCTTTTATAAAAAATGTTCCATCCAGCATCATTGTACTTTGCTTCTTTATTCGTTCAGGTATCCATGGGAGGAGAAAAATCTTGGGGTCTTGATGTTATAAATTAAGTGGTCTGAGATAGAAAATGAACATCTTGGGGTAACTGGGTGGCTCCATTGGTTCAGCACCCAACTCTTGATTTTGGCTTAGGTCATGATCTCATGGTTCCTGAGATCGATCCCCATCTGACTCTGTGCTGAGAGCTCTGAGCCTGCTTGGGATTCTCTCCTCTCCCTCTCTCTCCCTGCCCCTCCCTCTCTTGTGCTCTCTGTCACTCTTTCTCTCTCTGTCAAAATAAATAAATAAATAAACATTAAAAAAAAAGAAAATGAACATCTTGAGGTTCCTATCTTCAGCAACCTTATAGTCTATAGGGGACCAGACACATGCATACATAATTTTCACATTAATATAAGGGAGAGGGAGATGGGGTCACCTCAATGTTATGGGAGTGCAGGAAAACAGAAAATAAAAGGTTTGGTCAGGTGGATGAATGACAAGGCGGCATGGAGGAGGTGGCCCTGAAGTCTGGGTTTGGAGGATAGGAAGGTTCTGAGGTTTGGTCTGCTTGTCTTCCTATCATCCCCTGGCAATGTGCCTGTTATTTGTCTGGACTCTTTGTTTGACCGTCTGGTTGGATGAACAGTGACAGAGATGGAAGGGAAAGGTGCTCTGGAGAAAGGAGACAAAGCTCAGGAACAAAAGTGGGAACATGCATGGTGTGCTCAGAGGGCAAAGAACAGGCTGCCGTGGCTGGAGCACCTAGAGTTTCAATTGCCTCAGGGGAGCGAGGGGCTGGACAGAAGTCGGGAGTTATCAAGGGCATGGACTAAAAAGCAGCCAGGAAAGGGGCGCCTGGGTGGCTCAGTCAGCTGAGCATCAGACTTTGGCTTAGGTCATGATCTTGTGGTCCGTGAGTTCAAGCCCCGCATCAGGCTCTATGCTGATAGCTCAGTTCCTGGAGCCTGCTTCAGATTCTGTGTCTCCCTCTCTGTCCCTCTGCCCCTCCCCTGCACATGCTCTGTCTCTCACTGTCTCAAAAATAAATATAAACATTAAAAAAATTATTTTTAAAAAAAAGCACCCAGGAAGAACTTAGGTTTGCCTGGAAGAAATTTTTCTTCAGGGTGTGGGATGAAGGTTGGATAGAGAATTTCAGGACAGAGGGGACAGCTCTCTGATCGGGATGATAGGAGCCAGAGAGACAGATCGCTGTCATTAAAAGTAGCCCTGCAGCTCCAGGTTTTACTGAGTCTGTTACTATGACTATGCTTCACTTTCGGGGGGTTGTTTCTGTTCTGAATTTAAATGAAATAGCTCTGTGGAAGAAAAACTGCAAACTTCTAGAAAAGAAAAAAACCTACCTACTTTCAGCTGCCACTGTGTCCACATCCATAAAAATCCCCTCCACTCCCCATGGATTTCAACACGCAGTTTATCTCATTCGTTCCATAAAACATCAGATGCAACGTTAATGGCCTCACCCCAAAAAGATAACTGGACAGCCCTCAAACATTCAGCAGCATTCCAAATAACCTTTTGCTGGAGCCGGCCTTCTACGGGGCCGTGTGGATGTCAGACACACACAACGTGAGTCACGCTGACATAGCTGAGATGCCTGGGTTGCGATGGCATCTCAGGGGTACCAATCACAGGCCAGAGAGAAGCCATTGGCTGGAGGAAACAATGCCAGAGTGTTCACATCAATGCAGAAGGAGAACTGGCAATAATGACTGCAGCCAGAGGAAGACGAGGACCCCGAAGCAGGGTGGGCACATGTTGGGGATGCTGGCCCCACTGGGCAGATGCATTCCAGAGGCTCAGGCCATGGTCACACGCCCTCCTTATTCTGGACTCGCACCCAGAAAAATGAAGAAGGCACAGATTTTCCCCCAAATGACTTCCTGAACAGAATGCCTTCCCATCTTCTGGGGTTCAGAAACCCAGGGTTGATACCAATAGCCCAAATCTAGTAAGCCCTTACATCTATCAGGCACGGTGTTAAGGCATCTGGCAGGTAACCCATTTAATTAACTCACAACTCCGGAGTGAGATGATTTTCACAACTCCCGTTTTATGAAGGAGGGAACCGAGGCTAAGAAGGATTAAAAATTTACCCAAATCCCACAGTCAGTATCTGGCAGAGCCGCCACTCGAACCACAGTCTTTCAAAAGCCAAGGCCTGGGCTTCTGACCGCTGCGCTCGCAGCCACGTGGCCAGTGCGTGGCATCTGCACCACCCACAGCAGCTGCCCTCCCAGATGGCGGAGCTCTGAGCATTGGGCAAGCAAGACAAATTTTAAGAGGGATTCTTTTTACACTCCTGGTCTCCTGGGGGTCCAGCAGGCACGTTTAAGGGTGCCGTTCACTCTGCACTGCTTTATTTCAGTACCGAGCTGTTAGAGTGGCCAGGGGAGGCAGGGCGGGAGCAGGGGGAGGGGGTGAGGGCGTGCAGGGTGGACCTGGGTGTGGCAGCTCTCAGGAGGAGCTGCAGACTGCAGACAGTGTGGCCGGCTCCCGGATTTGCAAGGCCAACTTGCGAGATTCTTCCATCTCCAGCAAGTGCTCATTACTTTTCTGGCCTGGGTCTGTCTTCATTTGTTTTCCTTCTTTTTTTTGTTTTCTTAATTTTTTTGATGTTTTTATTTATTTTTGAGACAGAGGGAAAGCACAAACCAGGGAGGGGCAGAGAGAGGGAGACAGGGGCTCCGTGCTAACAGCAGAGAGCCCGATTTGGGGCTCGAACTCACAAACTGTGAGATCCTGACCTGAGCTGAAGTCAGATGCTTAGCCAACTGAGCCACCCAGATGCCCTGTTTTCTTTCTTTCTTTAAATATTTTTTTTCCCTTTATGGTGTAAACCTTTTTCTGGCATTATGTATGCCAAGTACTGGTGCTAAATCATTCACATTAAACCCTCCGTAGGCAGCATCTCGTTTGGTCCTGTAACAGTAGAATGAAGTAGGTACTGTTATTATTCCCATTTTCAAATGATGAAGAAACTGACCCTCAGAGAGGTTAAGTGATATCTCCAATGTCTGCCTGATTCCATGCCCTGCACCCTTAACCTTAATAACGATGTGCTGACGATGAGTTGTGCCCTCACACCGTACAAGGCACCGTTTCAAGTACTTGTCTCGTGGTAACTCATTCAGCCCTCACATCACTGTGATAAGGACCACTATCATCTCTGTCCAATAAATGGGGAAACTGGGCACAGAAATTTGCCTACCCTCACCCAGCCTAGAAGTGGCAGAGCTGGCTGGCATTCTATTTGACTGCTTATATTCTGTGATAAAATAGGAAGACATCCCCTGGTTTTTGTTTGGCTTTCCACTTGAAATCTCTGGTGATAGCTTGGACGGAGAAGCCAAGGTGCTGAGAACAGAGTCTCTAGGCTGGACTGGAAGAGGGTGCCAGTGACGCTGCATCCCTGCAGCCCCAGGATGGGGGCGGCAGAGACAGCAGCCACAAGCTGGGGGCCCTGCCAGGAAAGGCCACAAAGCCCACTGGTGGGTTGGCACCCCTGTGCTGGGTGGTGCACAGGGACGAGTCGTGGCTTCTAGAAGGCCAGCAGAACATGGTCTTTGGGAGAGGAGAGAACCCAAGGGAAGGGCTGGTGTGACCTCAGCATTCAGATCTGAGAAGGGCTGCCCTGTGGGATAGGGGATGTAGGTAGCGGCCCTCCCAAGAGCCAGGCGAGAAGAAGTAGGTTTCTGTTTAGACGACAGTGAAGACGTTTCGGGAAGAAAGCAGGATACATCCCCAACGGGCCACGGAGCCTGTGCCCAGAAGAGGGACTTGTAAGAGAGAGGAGATGGTCCACCCTGAAGCTAATCTCTTCATTATCTCTGCCCCTAACCTTCTGAAACCCTATCCATTTTTGGAGTTTTGACTCCACTGTCATTTCCTCCACACAGCCCACCCTGACCACTCCCCACACACTTGTAGAACTCAGTTTCATTCAGGGGACAGAAAGACTAAGTATTCTGAGGTCTAGGCTAGTCCACATTCATTCAGAGCAGGGGTCCCTCCCCAGTGGGCTGGGACCAGTCATTCAGGTGACTGATGCCTCAGATACTCTGGAATCCAGCCCAGTCACTCCTGGGACCTCTTCTCCCAATAAGCCCATTCTCATGGCAAATATGCCTTCTCTGCTGTTCATTTGGGCTTGGACGTTGGATGCCTGTCACCTCTCTGGGATGGTGTCTCCTGGTGTTAGCAGCTTCTTGCATACATATGTGCATTTCTCAGGTGCTCCTGCCACACTTATTGAGCATGTACCATATGCTGAGCACTATTGTAATGGCTTTCCAGGGGTTATCTCATTTAACCCTCCCAACAACCCTGGGAGTTGATGTTATGATCACAGCAAGTCACAGAGAAGGAGATAGACACCCAAATCCTCAGCAGCTAAGGAGCAAGCCCTGGCCCAAACACAACGTCAAAACCTTGGGCATCAACATCTGGGATTTGTTTCTGACTTGTCCTCAGTAAAAAGAAGTCAGAGACCTTTGTATCTCTCCTAGCAAGTGTCTGTGCATAACAGTTATTCCATAAGTGTTAGCTTATTGACTGTGCAAAGACATTTATCATCTGCTTTTTCCATGTTCAGTGAGTGAAAGTGCTTTTGAGAGGGCAAGAGAGTGTCGAATCCTTGCTAGACAAACTCAGGTACTTTTTGAAGAAGTGAGAGATTTGTAGGCAGTGTCCTAGAAAATTGTGTTCGAAGTCATTATAGGAGCTGTGATATAATATAAAATTGATATTTGGTTTTTGTCCCTGGATCCTGACACAGAGTTCCTAACTCCCTTGGAATTTCCTCGGTGAGGGGAGTGATTGGAGCATTCTTTGTTCTAGGAAGACCACTCTTGGTGGCCCCTACATAGCTTCAGGATGGAGGCCTGTCACCAAAAAGACACAGGCATGATTAGAATGTTGGAACTTTGAGCTCCTTCCCCCAGCCTCCTGAGAAGGGAGAGGGGCTGGAGATTCAGTCAGTCACCAACGGCCAGTGATTTAATCAGTCATGCCTAGGAGTGGGGAACACCCCAACTCCCTGGAGACAGAAGCTCCCGTGCTCTGGATTCTTCCAGACCTCACCCTATGTACCTCATCATCTGGCTGTTTATTTGTGTCCTTTATAGTACCCTTTATAATCAACTGGTAATAGTAAGTCAACTGTTCTTGAGTTCTGTGAGCCATTCTACCAAATGATCAAGCCTGGGGAAGGGTCTTATGGGAACCCCTGAATTTATAGCTGGTCAGTCAGTAGTGCAGTTGGCAACCTGGAACTTGTGACTGGCGTTGGACATAGGGCAGTCCTGTGGGGCTGAGCCCTTAAACCATGGGGTCTGTGCTAACTCTGGGGAGTTAGCATCAGAACTGAATGAATCCTAGGGCACCCAGTCAGTGGGAGAATTTGTTGGTTTTGGGGAAAAGCCCCCACATTTTGTGCCAGAAGGGTTGTGAGTAAACACAGTTCATAGAAGCAAACAGAAAGGGGAAAAGCAGGGGCGCCTGGGTGGCTCAGTCGGTTAAGCGGCCGACTTCAACTCAGGTCACGATCTCACGGTCTGTGAGTTCGAGCCCCGCGTCGGGCTCTGGGCTGATGGCTCAGAGCCTGGAGCCTGCTTCGATTCTGTGTCTCCCTCTCTCTCTGCCCCTCCCCCGTTCATGCTCTGTCTCTCTCTGTCTCAAAAATAAATAAAATGTTAAAAAAAAAAAAATTTAAAAAAAAAAAAGAAAGGGGAAAAGCAGTTGGGAATGAAGGGTACAGGGAGACAACCCCATATCAGCATAACCTTGATTTATTGACTCAGCCCATCAAAACCACTTTATTAACTGCCCTTCCCTCTCTGTCTGCCGCTTTTAGGAGAAAACTGGCTCATACCAGGATTGATGTTGAAAATGCACCTTCCAGGGGTGTCTGGGTGGCTCAGTCGGTTAAGTGTCCAACTCCTGATTTCGGCGCAGGTCATGATCTCATGGTCATGAGTTCAAGCCTTGAGTTGGGCTCTGAACTGATGGCAGGGGAGCCTGCTTGGGATTCTCCATCTCCCTCTCTCTCTTCCCTTCCAACTCACACACACACACACACACACACACTCTCTCTCTCTCAAAATAAATAAAATAAACATTAAAAAGAAAGAAAGAAAGAAAGAAAGAAAGAAAGAAAGAAAGAAAATGCACTTTCCAGAAAATGCCAAGGCATCAGTGTAGACTTGACTTGATCTCTGCCCAGTCTGTCTACATCTCCAGACCTGGACAGTTAAGATCTAGTGCCCAGTGGTGACATCAAGTCAGAAGAAGTCTCTGGGGCACCAGGGTGGCTCAGTCAGTTAAGTGTCCGACTTTGACTCAGGTCATGATATCACGGTTCATAAGTTTGATCCCCGAGTCAGACTCTGTGCTGATGGCTCAGAGCCTGGAGCCTGCTTTGGATTCGGTGTCTCCCTCTCTTTCTGCCCCTCCCTGTTCACGCTTTCTCTCTCTCTCTCTCTCTCTCTCTCTCTCTCTCTCAAAAGTAAATAAACATTTTAAAAAATTAAAAAGAAGAAGAAAAAGCCCCTGAGATCACCATGAAGGTTGCATTCATTTCTCTTGCTAAGATAGGAAAGTAGCCTCTTGGTTGTGAGACTTTTTTTTGTAAGAAGAATTGAAACATAAAAAGGGTTTTTTTTGGTGAAGTTCACATCTAGCTCATAAAAATGATGTTTGAAGAACTTCTCCAAACTCTGTATGCTTTGGTCAATTGACCTGTTACTGTAACGAGCAAATCGGAAGCCACAAATAAATTGAGGAAGAAGGTATACTCTTCACCACAAGATTCGTTGCTTATCTAGACACTTTATCATGGTACTTCTTTGTTTCTTTTTAATTGTTTTTTAATGTTTATTTTTGAGAGAGAGAGAGAGACAGAGAGACAGAGTGTGACTAGGGGAGGGGCAGAGAGAGAGGGAGACACAGAATCCAAAGCAGGCTCCAGGCTCTGAGCCATCAGCACAGAGCCTGATGTGGAGCTTGAACTCACAAACCATGAGGTCATGACCTGAGTCAAAGTCGGATGCTTAATCCACTGAGCTACCCAGGCACCCCTCGTGGTACTTCTTTAAATTGAGAGCACTTCTGGTACATTTTAAATGCTTTCACTCACTTACAAGTGAGATTTATATATTCTATCCAGAAAATCTGGTGAAGTGTCCTCAATTTTGAAATCCTTAAAAATCTTATCATGTTAAAGCCAAAAGGGGCATTTGTGTCTCTTTTCCTCACTTCAAAGATGAGGAAACAGCAGCCTGGAAAAAATTATATGGCGTGGTCACATCGAAAGGCTTTGTCTGTGACAGGCTGTCCAATTTCAAGTTTTTCCCCATTACTGTGCATCTTCCTTGTATCCAACATATCTGTTAGTCCCTGTTTAGGATCCTCTGTTTGGTCCTCAGCTGCTGTCATAGATGCTTAATCATTCCCTGATTCCCCTTTTGTATTTTTTCCCATTTGTTATTGAAAAATTTCAAACATAAAATAGAGAATATAATATAAATAACTCCCATGTGCCCCTCACTCAGCATCTACAATTATTAACATATGACCAATCTTCTTTTATCTGTACCTTTCCCCAGCTTCCCTTCCTGCACAGATGATTTTAAAGCAAATCTGAACAATCACATAATCTCATCTATAAATACTCCATGTGCAACTGTGTAAGAACCCTCTCATACAAATACCTATATCTGTATCTACAATACAATTATCACAACAAAAATTAACAATAATTCCCTAATAGCATCAAAATTCCACAATTGTCGGTTCACCTCTCTGTCTGCATATGTGTGTCTCTCCTTCTCTTTTGCAATTGATTTGTTAGAATCAGGCTCCAAACAAAGTTGGAAATCAGATTTCAGGTAGCAGGTGGAATGATCAGCTGACCATCCAAAGTTCTTTCATTAGAATGTTTGGAAACCAGGGGAAATAAATTGCATACTAAGAATACTTGATAATAACCATGGATCACATTTATGTATGCCTTTACACTTCATAAGCTACTTGAGCCATGGAATTTGTGTCAGATAAGGTACACAGGTATCATTTGCCTCAGAGAGAGGAAACTGAGGCCTGGGGGGTTTTACGGGACCTAATTAAAGGTCAACTGAGACCACCCAAATTTCCTGCCTGGGCTCTTCTGACTGCAACAAAATAACATTATAACCATAGAAGCTCATTAACCTTTACAGCAACCTAGGAAGTAAGTGCCTTTATTCTCATTACACAGATGAAGAATCCCAGGCACAGAGGGGCTGAAACACTTTCTCAAGGTCACCCAGCACCAGCATTTAAACCCAGATCTTTCTGATTCCTGAGCTCAAGCTTGTAACTCCTGTTATATACCAGCATTGCATTGCAAGGCAGCTGTAATCATCAGTGTTGAAAGTTACCTATTGACTTTATCTGTTTTCCCTTTCAGAATTTGGCTTTGATTATGGACTCAAATTCTGTTAAAAACAATGTGTACTTTTCAGACATTGCATAAACGTGGATGTGATTTTCCTTTATCTGAAGTTCTACATGACTCCCCGCTAAATAATTAAGAGCTGAAAATAAATCCTAGGCTTTGGACCTGTCTGCCCCAACCCCACACAGCCAATGGCTAGCGACACACAGTCCCCGCCTTGGCCTGGCTGGGCTTAGTCTGTCTTGTGCTTTCAGGAGCAATCAAAGCCCTTTTTAGAAAATATTTCCTGGGCTTCTGTGGCCTTGGGTGGACAGAGTTTTCCACTAGGCTTTTTTTTTTTTTTTTCCAGCCACACTGGCCCTTAAGAAGATGTTACTCAAGGCTCCACACCTACTTCAAACATTTTTAGGGGCCCTGGCTGGGGCCTCGTGCACGATTGCCAGGAACCCTCCAGAGAGGAGGAGCCCAGCGTTGGGCCTTGCCTTGGTCACAGTGTTTACTGAGAGTTCCAGAGGCCCGCTGTCAGTGTGGCGATTCTTTTTTTCTCACACTTCCCCAAACAGCATACTCTTGTTAGGCAGCTGCTGCTCCCAAGGCCGTCTTTCTGCCCCGGTTGCTTTTCCCATGTTTGTATCCCTGGTGGGATTTTCTCCCCTTCTTTTTTTAAGGGCTTTCTCCCTAAGTCTCTCTGTCGCGGAACAGCTGTGCTCTGATATTAGATAGAATGTTTTCTGTGCTCACCACAAGCTTATGAACAAAAGGGTTTTAAGAACCCTGATAAATGAACAAGGTCTCTGGGAAGATGAAATGTTACCAACATTTCAAACAATCACAATCCTTGTGCATCTCTAAAGCTTTGCCCTTTCAAAGCAGTGCTGGGTGGGTATTTGGTTGTGGAGTCTTGTAGACTGGGTTTTTTTTTTTCCAGTCTCCCCATCGACCTGACATGGGAAAGTCTGTCAGAAGATGGCCCTTCACCGGCATCAAAGCCCCACGCTTGCTTTCCCATCGGCTGATTGTCTCAGAGTGAGGCCCCTCTGGAGAGTTTCGGGGAGTTTGGTCAGCAAGGGGAGCAAGGCAGAGCTTTCTGGCTTCTGTTACCTTCCCGGTGCTGTTGAGGCTCTATCCTCATCTGAGGGTACAGACCGTCCCCGACTTACTATGGTTCAACCTACAGTTTTCCAACTTTATGATGGTATGAAAGCCATACCCATTCAGTAGAAACCATACTTTGGATTTTGAATTGCGATCTTTTCCTGGGCTACAGATACGCAGCGTGATGCTCTCTTACAATGCTCAGGGGCAGCTGTGAGCAGGAGCTCCGGGTCACCCACGCTATCACAGGTCAACAACCATTCTGTACCCAGACAGCAATTCTGATTGTCACTTTCACGACAGTATTCAATCAATTACATGAGCTATTCAACACTTTATTTTTAAAGGGGGATTTGTGTTAGATGATCTTGCCCAACTGTAGGCTAAATGTCAGGGTTCTGAGCGCGTTCAAGGTAGGCTAGGCTAACCTGTCATGTTTGGGAGGTTAGGTGTATTAAATGCATTTTCAACTTACTGTATTTTCATCTTATGATGGGGTAACTGGGACACTACCCCATCATAAGTTGAGGCAGCCCTGTACTGGAGATCAAGAACACTTAATCAAGAGTAGCCACTCTTGATTATGAGCTACCTGTCAGCAGGTGCTGTGCTGAGCACTGGATATTATCCTATTCCATCTATAAAGCAGTCCTATGAAGTCTGTATGTATCACCCCTAACTTTCAAATGAGGACTCCGAGGCTTGAGGACGTTAAGCACTTGCCCCAAGATCATTACAAGCAAGGGGCAGAGTCAGTTTTTAAACCCAGATTTTTGGGACTCCAAAGCCTCTGCTTTCTTTGCCCAAAATGGCATCCCTGAGGTGTCTGGCCAGGGGTGACTGGGGTCTCCTTAGACTGTTCTGATGTCCTCCTACATGTATTTAGGGCTTTATCCTAAACTGAGGGGCTCTTCCATCTTTAAACTCTTCTCGTTACCCCCATCCCCACATCCCATCTATGCCCTCTGAAGTGTCTTCCTCAATTCCGCATTTTAATACTATCCACACCCTAGGATGCTTGCTCACAGCCCAGTCCGCGATCCCAGCTCAGACGTTCGCTCCCCAGCCCACGTTTCTTCCTGGTACTGCTTTACATGGGAACAGAAAGGTCAAGGCTTGAAGTAAAATGACAGATGGAAAGAAAAGCCTCTCCCGGCCTGTGGAGCTCCGTGAAATCCTTCATTATGGGATTTCCCTTGTTGGGGCTGCAAGGAGAAGCCTGGAGGCTCACAGCAAAAATCTATAACACATAAAGGCACTGTATACACAGGCATTGCTCATCACAGTGAAAACATCTGACAAGCAGTCCCAAGGGTGGGGGCAGTGGGGTGATGGGAAGGAGGAGGGAGGAGAGGAGAGGAAAGAAAAGAGGAAAATGACCAGCATCATGATTTCATTTCCTGCCTGTTGGCTCTGTGCCTGCTCTCCTCACAGAGATCTGAAGAGGTCTTTTAAAAATTCAGCCGGAAAGATTTAGGCTAGACCAAAGAACATCAAAGCCACCTGAGCCTAGAGACTCAGGTATAGACCATTAAGGTATCTCCTTCTCTGGCAGTCTTTGACACTGGGTCCAGGCTCAACATTTGGGGGTATTTAGGGATGGGGCGGCACAGAGGCAGGGGCATGGACTCCACGGTTTTGGTCCTGTGGATTCAGGAAAGAGTAGTCATGGGTTGCCTTGAGGGGCATTGTCTTCCCAAGCTGGCATGGTGTGAAATCAGTAAGCCCATACAAGAAACTCAGGAGGCACCTATGGGGCAAAGCCCCCAAACTCCCATCTCTAGCCATATGAGGTACACACTTTTTCCTCTTCTGCCATCATTCTTCCCCATCTTTTCTAATTTCCCATATTCTTTGAAGCTTCCCATTACCCCTAGGGAAAAACCCAGACAATGCATCTCTCCTTCTGGGATTTTCATGTTGATGAAGAAAAAGACTTCCCCCAGGACACAAAGTTAATCATAAATCACATGTTTCTAGCAAACTTGGGAGGGGTTTCATTCTTAGGGGGAGAAGGAGGGCAGGTTCCTGGGCCCAGACGTGGTGAGGCTGCCCAGTCCCAAGAGTCAGCTGCCTTCCCTCCGCTGCTCCAGTGCACCCTAAATGGGACACCTCCAGGTTCTTTTATGCAAGGGCAGGCTCTGAAAAGAGCAAAGACCTTTTTGCAGCCATCTCAGGGAGTAGTCTGTGCCACCTGGCGAAGGCATGGTGGTGGCGATGTGGAACGTGGAAGATTCCCCTGGTTCCAGTTCAGCCATGGGACCTCGGACAAGTTATTCCCTCTGGTCTCTGTTTCTCCTTTGGCCCAAAGGGGTTACGTTTGAATTATCCTGCTTGGGAAGTCATGAGGATCAAGGGAAATAAAATTCGGGAAGTTCTTTGAAAGGTTGAAAGTGACATTTAAGTGACTGTTGTTATTCAGGATTTCAGCGAGAGGAGAAATAGGAACCCAAGGCAGGCCACCCCACCCCTTCTGCCCGAATTTGCCAAGCCTCTGTAGTGGCAGTGGCCATGCCCCGCTGGGAGCCGTGGGAGGAGAGGGCTCCAGAAGCCAGCAGTAGTTGGAACTGCGGCTGGCCGGGCCTGCTCCAAACCCCAGGAAAATCAGAGTTTCTGTGGAAACTTAAGCTGTGCCTGCTGGACCAGACTGGGATGGGGGTGGGGGCTGCACTCTGCCAAATGGTGGGCAACCAGTGGAGTGACAGCTGGAGGGTAGAGGGCTGGAGGGCGCGGGAGCCCTTCTCCTGCCAGCCTGTGCTAGGCCGGACCGCTGCCTGCCCGCGGCGTAGGCAAAGCCTGGGGGCTCTGAGCGGGGGCAGGGTGAGGCTGGGGAGCCTGTGTGTGGGATGCTGGAGAGGTCTGGGGCCAGCCGGCAGGGCATACGGTGGTGTGCATTGCCCATTGAAACCAGAAGGAGGACTGAGTCCGGCCTGGCAGTCCCTGCCTGGCCTTTGCAGGAGGAGGTTTCCTGCTCTGCTCGAATCATATGAAAGCCCAGGGGCTCACCTGCTGCTCTTGATGTACAAAGACCCCCTGTATCCCAACCCCCTGACTCTCACTCTCCTTCCCCAACACACATTCTGCCCCCCACTTCACACACACATACAGTCCCACCCTCAGGAGGACACGCAAACGGAGAGTACTTTCCCGTTTGCTCCTGTGGGCACTTGTGCGTGTCCGTTCACTCTCCGTCCTCCCCATTGCCTGGCCACCCGGCAGAGCAAGATGGCTCACAGTGCGCAGCCAGTGACACGGGGTCGACAGAAAAGTCTGCCTGAGGTGTGACTGCTGTCACTCGGTGCTCTGGGATTTCGGGGTCAGCCCTCGGGACACAGTGCTGTCCTGCAAGACGCCCGCTATCAGTTTTTATAGGCTGGCCCCTGACATGAACTGGCCTCTCGTAAAAGAGTCCGTGACACTTTCTGCAGGACACGACATTTTAAGACCCATTTAAATAGCACATAACATGGTTTTAAAAACTAAAAGGTACAGTTATTTCTACACGTGGAAGTTGAACCAATGTCACTGGTGTCACTGGCCCAAGGAGTCCCCAGGACTTCATTCCCTCCCCCACTCCTCCCCCTACCCCCACTGCTGGTCTTGGGAGAGTGATTCAGCCTCTCTGGGCCTCAGCTTTTTCATCCTGGAAAGGAGGGGGAGTGGGCCAGGTTTCCCTCCAGAAGGACAACTCAGTAATAACAGGAGGAATTATGCTAACATTATTATAGTTATAATATATAGGATGCAGGGGCATCTGAGTGGCTCAGTCGGTTTAAGTGTTCAACCCTTGACTTCGACTCAGGTCATGATCTCACGGTTCATGAGATTGAGCCCCATGTCAGACCCTGCGCTGACAGTGGGGAGCCTGCTTGAGATTCTTTCTCTCCCTCTCTCTCCCTCTCTCTCTGCCCCTCCTCTGCTCACTTGCTCACTCTCAAAATAAATAAACCTTAAATAAATAAATATACATATATATGATACCATATAATATATAGGATACCATACATCCTTCATTTTTTGTCTTCTAATCTTCACCAAAAAAATGTACAATTTTCATTGGTAAAGGCTTCACTCTCAATTCCTTTTCTGTATCAGTCACTTCATTCAAGTTTTACCAAAATGCTTGTACTACCAGCACGGCCTCCAAGCCCCCCGAGTCTCCTGAGCCCTGCTTTCCTGGAATATTGCATCTGCCTGAAGGTGCCCCTCTCTGCTACTGCCACCTTCCCCCTATTGGTTCTTCTGACACTGACGCTCCCCCACCCTGAAACCCCACAGCCTTGTCAACGAAGCCCAGGAGACCTGTCACAGGCTAGCATTTAGATGCAGTCTACTAAATCACCAGTGTTTATTACTGGTAGTAGCTGTTGTTTTCCTGCCTTTTTTACAGATGAGCAAAGGAATTCGCTCGTGGGAACCCGCTCCAAAGCTTGTGCCTTTTCCTTCCGCCCACACGGTCTCCTTCTCCTGCCTCATTCCTACCACTTCTCACTTCCCTTTACCTAATTATTCGTGCACCTTGAAGGATCTGTGACATTTAAAGCCTCTGGGTTTTTGTTTTGTTTTGTTTTGTTTTTTTACAGGGTGTTCCTTCTGGCTAGTGTGATACTTACATGTCTGCCCAGGAAACTCCTATTCAGGTTCCAGACTCTTGCTCAAGCATTTCATCCTTTGTGAAATCTTCCCAGACCTCCTGAAAGTTGTTCCTTCCTCTGGTTAATACTGTCTTTTCATCCTGCTGTTAGTCTGTCCTATTATGAGGTTGCCATTGAATGATGTGTCTGCTTCCTCTAGGGACCAGTGAGCACTTCAGGGTAGGGACCAGGTTTTATTTGTTATGGATTCCCTTATCCCAGGCACAGTGCCCGGGCTAACATGAATTGAACAGTTTTTCAAGATGTTAAGTACTTTACACAGACTATCTTTTTTTTTTCTTAATGTTTATTTATTTTTGAGAGAAAAGAGATAGCGAGCAGGAGGAGGGGTAGAGACAGAGGGAGACAGAACCCAAGCAGGCTCCGTGATGTCAGCACAATGCCTAATGCAGGGCTTGAACTCACAAATTGTAGATCATGCCCTGAGCTGAAATCAAGAGTCGGACGCTTAACTGACTGAGCCACCCAGGCACCCCTACATGGGCTTTCTTATTTAACTTTCCTATAACTCTATAAGATATCATTTCCCCCCTGCCTTTTCCAGTTGAGGAAATTGAGAGGGAGGAAGGTTATAATCGGGTTGTGGTGGTACCAGGGGATTTGTTCTGAAGCTGGGTTTCTCTATGCATTGTTTTTACTTTACGCTGTGTGTTTGGGGAGCGGCTATCACAGACTAAAGCTCTCCCTTGGTCTCACTCAGCCACTCTTTGGTGCCATTTCTAGAGGGGAAGTTAAGTCATTTGCCCAAGATCACATGGGTGGACAGTAACAGAGTCAGGACTTGAACCCTGGGTAGTTGCTGGACAAGACCTGAGATGGTTGCCAGGAAGCAGTTAGTGAGAAGTCATTAGGTAATGAGTCATTAGCATGGGGTTTACAAAAAGAAACCCATAGGACTTATTTTTTTTTTCTAGCTTATAGGTTAATAGGGGAAGTAAGTCATTAAAATGTACACAATGACACACACAAAAAGGACACGCCCGGCAGGTACATAAAATAGGAATTGGGCAGAAGTTTCTGTGTTGAGGAGCTGTTGTGTGAAGGGAGCTGAGAAGGTAGATGATTTCTGGGTAAAGGGGAACATGACTCAAAATTCTGATGAAGAGGAAGAGATACGCTGTTGTGTTAAGCTACAGCCTGCCTACCATGTGGGTCCCCTTTTCTTCATCTGCATAAAGTGGGGGTTGGATTTAATGGTCTCAGAGTCCCCTTCCAGCATTGATACCTTATGACTCTGGTTTTGTTTTCAAAGCAGAGGAAATATTAAACAGATACAGACAGCACTTAGAGTCTCTGCAATTCCTGCGACTTTTTAAAAACTTCTCAGAGAACAGCCTCTCAGATATTTCCATGTAGCTGTCTGTTTTGACACTTGTCTGTGGCCAGATCTCATCAGGAATCAGCTTTCCTCCATCCCTACCCAGGGACTGTATGGATTTTCATATTCAATAGTCAGGAAAATCAGCTGCAGGAAGAGGGGAAAAAAATCATAAAGTTCTCCAAAGACGAACTGAACTGGTTTCAGGTTCTTCGTGATTTTGCATTATCTGGGCCAGTTCGTTCTTATGGTAGTGTGGGTAATCCACCACTTTTATCTAGGAGTTGTGGGTAATCTGACAGATGATAGAGGGAAAGTCAGGTGTGTCTCTGGCAGGTGAGTGGATCCTTCTCAAGGAAGCATGGAGAGCTGAATCCTCGGCTCTTTTCTTGCTCTTGCCCAGAGTCAGAAGGCCAGCATATTGCACAGGGTGGTGGTGGGGAGTCTAGTCACTTCCCAGAAGCCAGCCCACCCCACCCCCTTTGGAGAGTAAGAGGGAGATGAATGTAATGGTTTTGGTTCCAAGCCCAACCAAGGCTGCACTGGGGCGAAGGTTACCAGTGCTCAGAGTCTAGGGGAGTAGCAGCTGCCTGGGAAACCCATGGAGCTGCCAAGCGCCTTCCATTCGAGGATCCCAGCAGCACTTGGGGGGGAAAAGGCCCAGAAAGAATGGGGGAAGGGGTGGCATGGGGGATGCTGGGAAAAGGCTGCTGATAAGAGCAAGCTTTGCTGAAGCTCTGGGAGCAGTGACTTCTGAGTGGGGAAGAGGGAGGCAGGTGGGAGGTGGTGACCATGGACTGTGCCCCTGAACACCGCCTAATAGATGGTCGATGCCACAAGAGTCCTCATGGCCAGCTGCGGGAGACCTTCCTACAGAGGAAATAGTTTTAAACATTAGTGTAACAGATTTGTTTGTGCCAGGTACAGATGGCTTACAACTAACTTTATATGTTTTGTGCTGTAAAATTTGGAGGGCACCTGGGTGGCTCAGTCAGTTAAGTGTCTGGCTCTTGATTTTGGCTCAGGTTGTGATCTCACGGTTCCTGGGGTTGAGCCTGCCGTGGGGCTCTGCGTTGACAGTATGGAGCCTACTTGGGATTCTGTTTCCCTCTTTCTCTACCTCTCCCCCTCCTCTCAAAATAAACTAATAAAAACCTAAAAACTGAAATAAACTAAAATAAAAATTGTGGGTGGTAAACTTGGAGCCCATCTTTACAAGGGTAATGAAGAAGATTCCAAAAAGGGAACATGTGCATGCTCATGATCTTCCCACTTCTGCTCTCACTCCTGCCTCTGTCTCTTCTTCCTCTGGGCAGGGAAAGCACAGCAATGGGCTTTGGAGGACGGGGGAGCAGGAAGAGGGCCTGGGTGGGTTCACAGCCATGTCTGGACTTGCTCCCTCTCCTCTTTTGGGTCTACTGAGCCTCCTGGGATTCCATAACTCAGTCCTCTTGCCCATTTGGGGAGCTAGGTGACCTTTCCCAAGGACTGGGCCAGCCAGTTTCTCCCAGCCCAGACTCCTCCTCCTGAGGCCAGATGCTCCTTCCTTTGGACAGGCTAATTCATATGATCCCTGCTTAATCTCATGGTTCCCGAGATCCAATATCACACCCTCACACAGTGGTGGCTTCACCTAACTTAAGGGAAAGACAGTCCATTTGGGATGTTCTGATTCAGAGTATGGGCAAATAAGAAAGCTCTAATTTTCTAACATAAAGAAAATGCTACTGACCACTCTCCTCCACCTGCAGTGTAGGAGGTGCCAAGAGTCTTTTCTGGGTTCAGTGCTGGAGATGGGGATGAGGGGAACAGAAAAAGTGGCAAGCATCCATGCTCCCCATAGCTCATAGTCTCTTGCCAGACACAGATGTAAAAGTAGCAATAATACTGGGGAGTAAAGGTGGCTCTTAAAATATAGACAACGCGGGGCGGGCAGAGATTTCACACCATCCAATAAATGGCCAGAGGAATCAGGAAAGCTTGGAAGGGAATTTGATTCAGAATTCAGAGAATAAGATTTTGGTAGGGAGAGATGGGGGTTGGCACTGCTAGTGGTAGAAATATTTGAGCAAAGACATTGGGAGCAGGAAATACTGTGTGTAAGGAAGGTACATGTTATGTTTGACGAAACCACAGATGTTTGGGGCAAGTGGGTGATTAGAGCCAGCATCCAGATGAGAGTTGATGGAGATATAGGGGGCTCCAGCCAAAGTATAGAGGGCCCTAGTTTCACCGTATAGATTTTTGATTTTATTTTCTAGGCCCTATGGACCCATTGAGTGTCATGGGTTTGAACACAACTGTCAGCACTTGTTCATACCTTCCAATCTACAAGACAACTGCCTAGAGCCAGGAACTCAGCCTGGCGAACCAGCTCAGGTGAGTAATGATCTTGTGACTACAACTGTCTTCATTAGCTCCATGCTCTAAAGAGCCCTGTTGAGAATCAGGCATGGATACACTTGGAGTGGAGGAGCAAGATGGCTGGCAGAACCAAACGGTACCTTGAACTTCTGCTAAGCCAGACTGAGGTCCAGAAGCAACTCAGTAATTCAGTGTAGTGAAAAGAACAGTAGAACCCAAGGCTCAGGATACCCAGGCTCCTGCTGGTTCTGCCACGAATGAGGTAAGTATGTTTAGATGGGTAATTCATTCAACACACAAGTACTGAGCACATATCACATGCCAGGCACTGGACTAGACATGGAAATCCAAAAGGAACAGGACCCAGTCCCCATCCTCAGACTGCTCACATCTAGACAGATAAATTGGTTTTTTTTTTTTTTAAGTTTGTTTGTTTGTTTGTTTGTTTAGAGAGAATGAGCAGGGGATGGGCAGAGAGAAAGGGAGAGAGAGAATCCAAAGCAGACTCCACACTGCCAGTGTGGAGCCAGATGCAGGGCCCGAACCCACGAATCGTGAGATCATGACCTGAGCCAAAACCAAGAATCGGACGCTTAGCTGACTAAGATACCCAGGCGCCCAAGATTGTTTCAATACACTGTTATAAATGTGCTTCTATTCCTTCCACCCTCGCTGTCTGTGACCCCTTATTCTGTACCTCTGTTTCTACAAACCAGACCTAGATGATGGCCAGGTTGCTGGGCCACCAGGCGCAACTCCCTGGGCTTTCTTGCTTCCAAGTGAGAGAAAATGCAGATGACCCCAGGCACCCTGTTTCCTGAACTTCTTTGGTCCACAGGCATCTTCCCTGCACAGACACAAGGAACCTGGTTCTTGCTCCTCGCTGGGAATCGGAATTTGAACAGAAGCTGTCAGGAAGGAGTGTGCAGCGTACAAGTGGATGCATTCCATGCACATGCCGGAAAAGGCCTTGATTCCCCCTATAGCTCTTATCCCCTGGCTTGGCCTGAAAAGGGGAGTCTTGCTGTGACTTTTCTCAAAGATTATGGCTGCCTTCCAGATACATGGACTCCCAAGGGTCAAGGAAAATCCCATTGCTTTAATGAGGGGCCAGGACACACAGACCCCAGCAGAACAGACAGTGCCTTGGGCTCAAAAAAAAAAAAAAAAAAAAAAAAAAAAACAACAAAAAAAACAGACAGGCTCTGTAACAAGGAAAGTACCCAAGACCCAGGGCAGAAGTCTACCACCCAGCCTCCCGGACTCTGTCTTGCTGTTTGCTGCCTCCCAGGCCGCATTCCTAATGCAAACCAGATTCTACCTCACTGCCGCTCTGTTTTGCCTTTGCTCCTTCCCACTCTTGGGGTCTGCACATGGGCTAGTCATCACCTTGGAAGCTCTAGACCCTTCTGTCCATCCCTGTATCTCCTGGCAAAACCCAACTTCCAAGAAGCTTTCTGGACTGATCCTTGGTGATACCACTCAGTACTCACACTCTTTGGCCTCCCTTTACCTGGTGTTGCCTCTCAGTGTCCCATTCTGTGCTATGTGACTAGCAAGGGAACTGACAGCCCCATCAACTAGGACAATGGTACCCCCCTGGGGTACACATTTATGGGGGTGCACAAGATACATGGTGATGGGAAGAAAATGGGAAACTTCTATTTATTTAAAAACCACCATTGTAAAGCAGAAGTTTTCAGTAATACTGTATCAGCATTGGTTCATTAATTGGGACAAATCTACCACACTAAATTAAGATTTAATAACAGGGGAAACTGGGTATGGGGTATATGCAAACTCTCTGAGCCACCTTTACAAATTCTCCATTAATCTAAACTTTTTCTCATATAAAAAATGTATTTAAAAATATCCTTTTCATAGTCCATATTGTACATATGTTTTATGATGTACACAATGTTTCCATAGAAGTACAATGTAGTTAAAACATAGGTTCAGCTGCATGATAGCAGGACTCAACTACATAGAAGTATCTGGAAGCCAGTGCCTCCCATCTCCTGGGTGAAGTATCTTCTCCATCAGGCTTTTCCCAGAGACCTAGGCTCCTTCTCTCCTGTCTCCTCACCATTACTAGATCTGATCCTACTCCATGGAGTTCAAGATGGCTTAGCTACCAAATCCACACTCCAGCAGGCAGCATGGGGGAAGTGAGGGAGAGGGGGCAGGTTCCAGAATTTATACATCGCTTCCCCTGAAACCCCCTTGGCCAGAACTTAATCCAAACAGGTATGTCTAGCTGCTTGGGCATGAAAAATGTAGTCTTCATTTTGGATGGCTATATGTCTAAAATTTAGGGGTTTTAATATTGTAGAAGAAAGGAAAAAGGATAATGGGAAGCAAGTGGCATTCTTTGCCACAAGTGACGATTTTATTTCACTTATGACTTAGAAATAGTCAGATGTGGGGCGCCTGGGTGGCTCAGTCGGTTAAGCATCCGACTTTGGCTCAGGTCATGATCTCACGGTTCGTGGATTTGAGCCCCATACGGGGCTCTGTGCTGACAGTGTGGAGCCTGCTTGGGATTCTCTCTCTCCCTCTCTCTCTGCCCCTTCCCTGCCCATGCCCACTCTCTCTCTAAGAAAATAAAATAAAATAAATAAATAGTTAGATGTGCATATATTGAAGATACCACTCAATTTTTAAAAAACGATACGGGCTTACAATCAAGCAAATTTAGGTTGCCAGTTTAGGACACTAGAAAAGGGACAGGTGCGCCTGGGTGGCTCAGTCGGTTAGGCGGCCGACTTCAGCTCAGGTCATGATCTCTCGGTTTGTGAGTTCGAGCCCCACGTGGGGCTCTGTGCTGACAGCTCAGAGCCTGGAGCCCGCTTCAGATTCTGTGTCTCCCCCTCTCTCTGCCCCTCCCATGCTCATGCTCTGTCTCTCTCTGTCTCTCAATAATAAATAAATGTTAAAAAAAAAACATTTTTAAAAAAGAAAAAGAAAAGGGACAGGTTACATTTCTAACTTGGGCTTTCTGGACCCTGACCCATGATTTTACCCCTAGGTCCAATCAAGTCTGAAGAACACATGTAAGTTTCTCTGCTGCCGGGTACCAGACACTCCAAAGCATCACCTTCTCTGCATCTGTTTCGTAGTTCCCCCAATCAACGTGTGCTGATATGCAAGAAGCCTATCTGTTTTCTTTGGAGGATCTTTATTTCAGTCGGGAGGATGAGAGAGTGAGGAAGAGGGGTAAGGAAGGACAAGGACATCGTCTGGGAGAGATGGGCAGACAGAGAAAGAAACAATGCCAGATAAGGAGAGAGATAAGGAGAAAGAGAGTGGCTAGACATCAGGCTTGGAGCCCAGGAGAAAAGGCTGCAGAGGTGGAGAGGGGCCAAGCAGAGGGGAGGCCCATGGAGTGAGGCTGGCCCAAAAGGAAGTAGGCGTTTATCTGGGGGCCTGTGAGGTCACTTACCCTCCAATGGTGGGGAAGGCCAGCTGTGCACAGGCTGACCTGGGAGCACTGCTCCCAGCTGATGACTGCGGACTTATGCAGCCCACCCTGCCAAGGTTGTTCTGCCCCAGAGGTCATCTGAGAAGGGAAGAGAGGAAGGGCTAGTTTGCAGGTGGGAGGAGAGGATCCAGTCACTTCTCTATTTCCCCTGTGCCCACCCTCTTCATACACGGGACAGAGTTTGTGCAGGCCTTGCCTTATTTGTATAGGTGAATTTCCTTCTGTGTCTTTCTTGTCTCCCAGGAAACCACAAATGTCTCCAGTACTGCCCTACCCCCACCCCCCACCCCCAGTGCTTAGGAAAACAGAGGTTGAAGCCAAGTGGAATGGGATCACTTAAGTGCCAGAGACATTTTCCAGTTGGGAGGAATGGGGAGGGCTTCACGGAGGAGGTGTCAGTCCTGAAGGACAGGAGGAGACTTTAACAAGTAGAGATGGGATGAGGAGGAAGGACATTCATGGCAGAGGGAACCCTGTGATGAAAGGCAGGAAGCGTGGAGTATACTAAAGGAGCAAGGAGGAAGGAAGAAGGAGGAGGAGAGCAGCAGGAAGCTAGGGCTGTTCCCTGTACTGGCAACAAGAATGCAACAAAGTGACTTCCCTCGAGTTACAGCTGATAAACAAAACTCTGTTTCATGTTCTGTCTACAGAAGATAGGGTCAGGACCAGGTGTCAGGACTCCTCAGCTGACAATGGGCAGCATTCTGTAAACCCCACCGTCCCGGAAGCCCCACGCATGTGGCTTTCATATCTGCAGAGGGATGCTGCTTTGTCACCCACAGGGCCAAAGTTTCCCAAGTCCTGGCCCCTGGGGTCATCTGGGCCACCAGGAAGTAGCTGGTGAGCAGGGAGCAGAGCCGTTGAACAAGCAATCAGACGGACAGGTAGTCAGTCAACCAACAAATAATTATCTTCACTCCCTTTCCACTGGCTTCTGCACCACTTTTTTTTTTTAATGTTTATTTATTTATTTTGAGAGAGAGGGGAGGGCAGAGAGAGAGAATCCCAAGTAGGCTCCGTGGTGTCAGTGTAGAGCCTCATGTGGGGCTCTGAACTCCCAAAACGCAAGATCATGACCTGAGCCAAAACCAAGAGTCAGAGAGGCTTAATTGACAGAGCTACCTAGGCTCTGCGCCACTCTTTTGTTACAGAACCACTTATATATTTTTTTCTTGAGCCTCTCATTGCATGAACCTGTACACCACAGGTTGTTCTAATTATCCTCCTACCCTTGATGGTGCTCTTTCTCTGTCTCCTTTGCTCTTTCCTTTCCTTCGATCACCACACCAATGACCTTCCCCATGGTTTTCCTCCTCCCTGCACACTCCATTGAGTTTTACAAACACTCTCATGGTTTTAGTGGTCACTTCTGTCATATAGAAATTTCTCTGCAGAGGTGGTATATTGGCTGAAATTCTTTTGGCAACAAACAACACAGACTGTGACTCAGCTGGCTTAAATAAGAAGAATATGGGACACCTGGGTGGCTCAGTCGGTTAAGCATCTGACTCTTGACTTTGGCTCAGGTCATGATCTCACAGTTTGTGAGTTCGAGCCCTGCATCTGGCTCTGTGCTGACAGTGCAGAGCCTGCATGGGATTCTCTCTCTCTCTCTCTCTCTCTGCCCCTCCCCTGTGCATACTCTCTCTCTCTCTCTCAAAATAAATGAATGACTTAAAAGAAATTAGGGAAAACATTTATTATCATGTAGCAAGGACTCCTGAGGTCTTTTCTGGGGTTGGACTAATCTGATAGATTGATGATATCATCAGAGACCATTTCTTTCCATCTTTCTCTTCGTCCGTCCTTAGCATGCTGGGTTTTGCCCTCAGCCTTGTCCCCTCATGGTCCCAAAATGGCTGTGGAAGCTTTAGTCAGTCCATCTCATAGAGCCACATCTAGAGGCAGACAATAAGAAGCTTCTCTTTCCATCTTTTTTCAAAAAAAGAGAGGAATCCTAGAAATGTTTAGAATCTTCTTCACAGACATACTTTATTGTCCAGAACTGTATTACATTCCCAAACTTAAAAACCGGTAAGGGGAATGGAATTATCTGTGACTAATCAAGATGTTGGGCTAATCAAGATTCACCCACAGCACTAGGGTCTGAGGCTGGATTAGGGTCTAATCGCCTCTGGAAAGAAGACTACTCTACATGTGAACAAAAGTGGGGTACAGTTAACTAAGCAGAAGGGGGAAATGGTGGTTGGATAATCAGCAGTGTCTGCCACAGATGTGACCTGATCTTTGTCTCCAACCCAGAGGTTTCTCCTAAATCCAGTCTTGTGTCTTCATACGTTCTAATATTTCCATTTAGATGTCTTAAAGACTTCAAATTTAATGTGCCTCTAGTTGAGCCCCTTCCTCAGAGCCACTTCATCTCCCGACCCCTCATTTGCAAGGACTCCACCATCCTCATAGCCTCCCAGGCTGGACACTTTCTACTGGTCTTTGCCCTCTTCTCTTTCCTTGTCCCCTAATAAGAATACCGATACAGCTGAGAGTAAAGGGGAGGTTTGGTCACTGCCAGTGCCCAAGTCAACCAGAGATGGCAAATAGTTTTTCTTACATACCTACTTCAGTTAAGTAGTAACAGCTACCTGAAAACTTGTGTAAGACAGACTCTCAGGCAAGTCTGGGCTCTGGGAGAAAGAGTGTCTTGAATGACTAGCAAGTCTATCTTGGACACTGGAGAATAAACTAGTGAGATGCATGCCATGTATTTGCTATCCTTGTGCTGGGGTTGATTTAGGGAAGTTAAAGGGACACCAACTCTGTGGGAGAAGTAATAGCAATAAGGTTAATACCAGTGAACATCTGTTGAGCACAAATTCTATAGCAGGCAGTGTGATGATGACTTGGTATGGACTGTCTCATTTCATAATCCCAATGACCCTGTAAGGTAAGTACCATTATTACTACCATTGGAGGAACTAAAACGTGATGAAGTAACTTGCCCAAGATTATGCAGCTAACAAGTGGAAGACACAGGATTCCGTCAGGCTCATCAGACTCCACAGCCCTTGTTAATGAACTAGCCAGGATACTAGACCAGCATGTTCATTTCCCCTCACTAGGACATTCCTCTCAACCCTGAAAAGTGGACCCACACTGCCTATGGCTCTTATTAAAATTCAGGTTCAGATTTAGTGCATCTGGGGTAGGGTCTGATATTCTGCATTTCTTTTTTTTTTTTTTTTTTGGTTTATTTATTTTGAGTGTGTGTGTGTGTGCGTGCACATGAGCAGGGGAAGGGGCAGAGAGAGAAGGGGAGAGAGAGAATCCCAAGCAACTTCCGTACTCTCAGTGTGGAGCCTGACATGAGGCTTGAACTCATGAACTGTGAGATTATGACCTGAGCCAAAACCAAGATGCTCGAAACCAAGAGCCAGATGCTCAAACCACTGAGCCATCCAGGTGCCCCTGAGATTCTGCATTTTTAATACATTCCCAGGAAATGCTGTTGCTTGTGGTCCATGGATCACACCTTAAGCCACAAGGCCATAGAAAGTGAGCCTCGTCAGTGCAGGGTCTTTGTCTGCTTCCTGTGCCTCCTAAGAACACAGCTCATCTGTTTCCCAGTCTACCCTGCGGTGAGATGTCTGCACTGAATGCATGCACAGTGATACGTGCCATTTACAGACCTGGTCCACAGACACCTCCTGTGAGATCCTTATTGTACTCTTCTCTTCCCATCTGGCACTGCCTGTTGACAGCCAGGCATCCTTGAATGCTAGATGCTGTGCCAGCCTGGGTCCTTGGAAGATACTGTGGAGTAGCTCCCCACCCCCACTGTCAAGTGGACTTTAAGTGAGTGAGAAACTTCTCTTGTCTTAAGCCACTGAGATTTGGGGCTGTCGCTGCTACAGTAGCTGGGCATTATCTTCACTAATACGGTTCCCCACTTTTCAGATGCAAAAGATGAGATCAAGAACAGTAAAGTGATCTTTCTAGACACATGAACCAGCCAGTGAGATGGAACTAGAATCCAGGTCCTCCAACTCTTGTCATTGAACCCCAGTGACAACCCCAGTGGGGTCTCCCCTCATGTCCTCCCAAGGCTTTTTCACTTTGCCTAATTCCCTGCTCTTCCTGATACTGGGCTGATACTGGGGCAGACGGTGGGACAGCAAGACAGAGGCAGACAGAGTGGAGAGACCTAGCTGTGAGAAGGAACGACCCTAAGAATGTTGATGATAGGCCAGGGTGCCACCAACCAAGGGCTTCTGTGACTGTTTTCCCTGTAGCTTTTAGGACTGAACTCTATGACAGGGTTTTCTGGCATTCGGATCCATGCCACACCTTTCTTAGCTACAGTTGGGGTTTAGTGTGAGATCTTCCACCTGGAGACAGACACTGAGCTCCAAAAATTCTCTCCTAAGAATAGAATAGGACAGGGGTACCTGGGTGGCTCAGTTGGTTAAGCATCCAACTTCAGCTCAGGTCATGATCTCGTGGTCTGTGAGTTCAAGTCCCAAGTCAGGCTCTGTGCTGACAGCTCAGAGCCAGGAGCCTGCTTCGGATTCTGAGTCTCCCTCTCTCTCTGCCCCTCCCCCATTCTGTCTTCCTCCCTCTGTCTCTCTCTCTCAAAACAAAATAAAACATTTAAAAAATTTAAAAAAAAAAAAGAATAGAGTAGGACTCCTGCCACTGCATCAGACGTTGCTCAGTAACAGGAGTGGGATGACCTTCACCTCTTCATTGTCCTTGGGACAGAGAGGGACCGCCAGAGACCCTTCATAGCCCCAAAGAATCCTCAAAGCTGCTGTTATCCCTATTGTTGTTATTTTCACGTTCTAACCTTTAATAGCATCTCTGACCTCAGCTGAATCTTCCTACTTTGTATGTTATGGCTCACGCTATGGAGAATTTGAAGAAAGAAGGAGGTTATCAAAGAGGGGTTTGGGAACAAGTAGCACTAGAATGTCAGCTCCCTGAGGAGTAGACATCTTAAGTTTTTGTTCCATGCTGTTTTCCTAGTACATGGCACATAGTAGGCCTCAGTATATTTTTTAAATGAATAAATGAGTTCATTAATCTAAGCCCCAACAGGTAGGGGTTGTAAAACTTAATTTGTTTCTAGGTCCGTTCTAGCCAAATTGTGAAGTAGTGAGGATTTGTCTTCAAAACCAATCTAGCTCCCCAAAGCTTCACTCCCTTTCTGTGCCCCTCCTGCTTCTCTTGAAATTCTTGTTTCACTTCTAGAGTTGCAGGTGCCTCTCTTTTATGTTTTACTATGTGCTCTATGTCAGTAGCATTTGACAAGAGTCAGAAGTCCTGACTTCTAGTCCCAGAATAGCATCCAATTTGCTGTGTTGACTTAGGAAAGTCACTCTACCCTTCTGGGTCTTCAGCTACAATATTCTCCAAGTTTGTAAGAATTGTTCCAAAGAGAGAATTTAATATTAATTATTCACTTGTTACCATGAATTTAGCCCCCAGATATCTTCTTAGATGCATTTAAAACATCATTTCTGACAGCAGAGTGAAAAGATCCCATTTTTAGAAAAAGAGATTCACCCCTAAGACCAGGAACAAGACAAAGATGTATGTTTTCACCATTTCTGTTTAACACAGTATTGGAAGCTTTAGCCAGAGCAATTAGGCAGGAAAAAGAAATAAAATATACCCATATTGGAAAACAAGCAGTGAGGGGTACCTGGGTGGCTCAGTCAGTTGAGGATCCGACTCTTGATTTAGGCTCAGGTCATGATTTCACCATTCATGGGTTTGAGCCCCACGTTGGGCTCCTCACTGAGAGTGTGGAGCCTGCTTCGGATTCTCTGCCCCTCCCTCACTTGCACACTCTCTCTCAAAATAAATAAACTTAAAAAAAAAAGTAAAACAAGCAGTGAGCTGATCTATGTTCACAGGTGACATGATATTATATGTAAAAAACCCTAAACATTCCACCAAAAACTGTTAAACAAATTTAGTAAAGTAGCAGGATACAAAATCAACACACAAAAATCAGTTTTGTTTCTACATATTCAACAATCTGTAAAAGGAATTAAGGAAACAAGTCCATTTGTCATAGACTCAAAAAGAATAAAATACTTAGGAATAGATTTAATCAAGGGGGCAAAGGACTTGTACATGAAAAACTATAAAACTTAGCTGATAGAAATTAAAGATAAATAAATGGAGATACATACTGTGTTTGCAGATTGGAAGACATAATATTGTTAAGCTAACAATACTACCCAAAGTGGTCTAGACATTCAACATAATTTGTGACAAAATCCCAGTGATATTGATATATAAAATATATAATATGGAATATAGTGTGTGTGTGAAAATAGAAAAACCCATCCTAAAGTTCATATGGAATCTCAAACAACCCTGAATAACCAAAACAATCTTGAAAAAGAAGATGAAAGACTTGAATTTCCTGACTTCAAAACTTACTACAAAAGCTACAGTAATTAAAACAGTGTGGTATTGATATAAAGACAGACATATAGACCAATGGAACAGAATAGAGAGCCCATAAATAACCTTTCAAATGTATGGTCAAATGATTTTTAACAAGGGAACAAAGACTATTCAATGGAAAGGACAGAATTTTCCACAGATGATGCTAGGAAGACTGGATATCCACATCCAAAAGAATGAAATTAGAACCTTATTTTGTACTGTATTTAAAAAATTAACTCAAATGGATCAAAGACAATAAAGAGCTAAAACTACACAGCTTTGGGGTGTCTGGCTGGCTCAGTCAGTTAAGTGTCTGACTTTGGCTTAGGTCATGATCTCATGGTTCATGAGTTCGAGCGCCACTTTGGGCTCTCTGCTGTCAGCACAGAGCCTGGTTTGGATCCTCTGTCCCCTTTTCTTTCTGCCCTGCTCCTGCTTGCACACACACACTCTCTCTCAAAAGTAAATAAACACTTAAAAAATAAGAATAGAATAAAGCTATACAGCTTTTAGAAGAAAACCTTCTTCTTTTAGGGGAAAACTTCATGACATTAGATTTGGCAATGATGTCTTGAATATGACACCAAAAGCACAGGCAACAAAAGAAAAACTAAATAAATTGAGCTCAATTAAAATTAAAAACTTTTGTGCATCAAATGATACTAGGAGACTGAAGTGACAACCCACAGAATGGGAGGAAAAAAATGCCAATCACATAACTGATAAGGGATTAATATCCAGAATATATAAAGAATTCCTAAAACTCAACAACAAAAACCAAATAACCCAATTGAAAAATGGTCAAAGAACTTGACTAGACATTTCTCTATAGAATGTATACAAATGGCCAATAAGCACATCAAAAGATGCTCAGCATCACTAGTCATTAAGGAAATGCAAATCAAAAAACCCCAATGAGATACCATTTCATAACCAATTAAAATAGCTATTATCAAAATAAAAATAAACAGAAAATAAATGATAGAGAGCTTGTGGAGATATTGGAGCACTTATGCATTGCTTGGTGGCATGTAAAATGGTCTAGCTACTATGGAAAGCGGTTTGGTGGTCCTTCAAAGAGCTAAGCATAAAGTTACCATACGATCCAGCGATTTCACTCCTGGATATGTATGGAAAGGAATCAAAAGCAGGGACTCTAACAGATACTAACATGTCAACGTTCATAGTAGCAGTATTCACAATAGCCAAAAGGTGGAAACAACCCAAGTCTGCATCAACAGAGAATGAACGAAGTATGGTGTATACATATAACAGACATTTATACATATAATAGACCATAAAAGGTAATGAAATTCTGATATACACTACAACATAGATGAATCTTGAAGGCATTTTGCTAAGTGAAATAAGCCAGAACAAAAGGGCAAATATTATATGATTTTACTTATCTGAGGTACTTAGAATAGACAAAGTCACAGAAACAGAAAGTGGAATAGAGGTTACCAGCACTGGATGGGGTGGATGTGTGGAGATTTATTGTTTATTCATTTGTTAATTTTATGGGAATTTATTATTTAATGAGTACAAAGTTTCTGCTTAGGGTTATAAAAAAAATTGTGGAAATAGTGGTAATGGTTGCACAGCATTGTGAATTTATTTAATGCCACTGAGGTGTACACTTGAAAATGGCCAAAAAGTATATTTTACTATAATAGAAAAATATATGGGGGGTGAGGGAAGAGACAGAGAGAGAGAGAGAGAGAGAGAGAGAGAGAGAGACTAAGTTATCAACGGTGAACGATTAGAGTGTCCCTCAGTACTACCGCTTCCTTCGCCCAAGTTGGCCTGGTACAGACTATCTCCAAATGACTTGACAAATGTTCCCTGGTCATAATACCTGCAGACAATAGGGAAGAAGAAGGGAGAAAGAAAGATTTCACCCAATGTCTGACTCTGGCTGGCTCCTGATTGGAGAGGGGTCTCTGGTTAGGATACAGGGACCCCTAAGGGATGGATTTTTGTCTTTCAACCTTGATAAGTTAATCCTTCACCTTCTGGAGTTGCCCACTTGCTATCTCTGCTCCTTTCACAAAGCAACTGTGAAATGAGGGTCTCAGACCAGACTTAAAGAAGCCCCATAAGTTTTCAAGACCATCACATCCCTCACAGCCCCTGTATCCATGCATCTCTAAATGAATCCACATTTTCCAGTCTTCTGTTTTACCTTTGCCTTAACATCTAAATAATAGGGGTTGAGCATCCATTTCAGCACCATGGGAAGCCAGAGTCTTTCCCAGAGTCCTCTCCAATATTTCCCATGATCCTGCTTGTGAGTTTATATCCTCATGGCCATATTTACCTTCTAATTCTTGCACTTAGGAAATTCTTGATTCTCACTTACATTTTGCTCCCTACCCCCACACTAGGGCAGCTGTTCTTCCAAACCCCTGTCTTGTCTACTGTTCAGACTACAGCTGATTTTTCTTCCCCTAGAGCAACATGAACACACAGCTATTGTGCTTAACAGACTTTCCCAAGGGCTAGAAATAGCTAGCTGGTTGGCACAAGGAAGGAAAAAAACTACATACTGAAGGTCAGACACCACTGTTTCTAGAAACCTGTTGGCCCTTTTCTTATAGGGAAGATTTTTCACTGGCCATGCCCACACTTAGTTGCTGAGGATCCTTTCTCTGAAGACCCTTTCAACTATCTACTCTCTTTTAAGGTCCCAACCTTGTGCAATTTCAAAATGTCTGTTTAGCAGCTCATAAAGCAGTCTTACTTTTAACCTCCAGCATCCCGCTGAACGCTGAGATCTCCCTTTGCACATCTAAAAATCCCTTTAAGGAATATTCCTCAACCCCGTTCGGTACACAAAGAACAAGAGAAACTCTGAAATTACATCTTCTTTAAAGAATCACATCTTTAATCTTTAATCACATCTTCTCTCTAAATCGCATCTTGGGAAGGCAAGATTTACTCATCCACAAACCAGAGCCAATCCCAGAGGCTGTGGAATTCTCTTCCCATCACATGTTCCTCTGGGTTTTAGCAAAACTGGAGATAGGGACTCAGCCTAGCTGGGGCACTGTAAGGGCTTCCATGGATGACAAGGGTTGTTGGGTTATCTAGACAAAGGTGTTTGGGGCTGTAGACAAGCAAATGTGCAATCCTGGGCCCTGATCACTGTAGGGTGAGCCAGGCAAGAATACTCAGGGATGGTGCCCAGTGAGATCAAGTTCTTGACCTGTCACTTCCTTCTGTGTATAGAGACTCTTCGGGTAAAGCGAGTCTCAGATTGTGATTGAGCAGGTTATGGAGAAAAGGAAATTCATCTGGACTGAAAGGTTCTAGAGGGAAATGGTGTCATTGCCAATGTTGGAAGAAGTAGAACCAGGAGAGAGGCCAATCCCACTCTGCTTGAGTAATGAAGACATTCTGGCAATGCCACAGGATGGACACATGGGATGGAATGGAGAATGCAGAAACAGACCTGTGCAGATTTAGAACTTTGAAAAGTGACAGAGGTGGCATGGCTGATTGAGGGGAAAAGGGGAGCTCTTCAACAAACAAAGCTGAAAAAAATGATTATCCATATGGGAAAAGAGGAAATATATTCCCTATCTCACACCATATAAAAATAAACAGTTTCAGATTGACTTAACTGTCAAAGAGAAAAGTTTAAAAAAACTTTTAACTTTAGATTTCAAATCCTAGATTTAAAAGAACACATAAATGAGTATCTTTTAGACCTTGGGGCAGGGAAAAGTTTGTCAAACAAATACAGAAAGTGTTAATCTTAGAGATATTAAAACAACATCAAATGAAACTTCATTAAAGAAACTGAAAAGACAAATTACAAACAGGTTGGCTTAAAGAATATACAAAGAACTCCTATAAGCCAATAAGAAAAGCATAAACAGCCCAGTAGAAAAATGGGCAAGAGACATGGACAGGCATTCACAGAAGAGGAAACATAAAGCCAATGAACAAACTCAACCTCATTAGTGATCAGAGAAGTGCATCCATTCATTTGGAAACTTTAAGAATTTGACCCAATGTTGGAGAGGATGTAGGTCCACACATCTCTCATTGCCTATGGGTGTGTAAATTGTTACAACTACTTTGGAAAATCTTCCCATATGCCACCACATAGTAATTTCACTCCTAGTTACATAGACAAATTTTTCACACCCACCAAAAGACATTTCATGGCAATATTGCTCACAATAGCAGTGATAAGAGAATAGACTGTAACATGAATAATTCATACAATAATATTATACAGTGTTCGAAAGGAATGAACCACTGTGACACACAATGTGGATCAACCTTACTATCATATTCAGTGCAAAAGTAAATCCCAAAATATAATTTATGACAATTATACTCATTTTACAAAATTAAAAAAAAATAAAGTAAATATAAGAATACATATAAACTGGATAAAATAATGTAAAAAGGAAAGCAGGAAATGATGCTTCTGGAATTTAGTATATTGGTTACATTACATTGGTGGAAGAGGCAGGGAGGATAGGATGAAGAAAAACCACGTGCTGGGTGGTATGTTTCTGGGAGTTTGTCTTTAAAAATAAAAATGAAACAAAACAGCAAAGAAACCCAAGTAGGGTTGTGCATGAAACAAAGATAAGAGTGTATCAAGAAGTAAGTATTATGATTAGTACAGTTCAGTGCAACTGAAATCTACTTAAGGAAATAAAAGGGGGTGGGGAAAATTAAGTGTGATTGTAGTGGAAAAGCTGAGGGTTTCTAATGAGAAGATCCCAGTGTGTAACTTTGGGAAAGTAGTGTAATCACTCGGAGGCTCTGATTCCTGCTCCATACGATGGGTGAGAGTACCAAACGCTACACCAAATAGGTTTTTGTGAGGGTTAATAAGAACCTGAATATGAAAGCCATGTGTCTGTCCAGTGCCCAAAACTGCACCAACAGTGTCTGCCTCTTGATGTTCCCCTCTGCTGTGCACACAATCCGCACATTTGTGTGCATGAAGATTAGGGTATAGCGGATACTAGGGACACCTTAATGAGAAGTCACAGAAGATCAATAATCAGAATGAGGGGAAGCAAGGGTAGCCCAGCTCCTCTGTCTGGGTGATAATTAGGTTGGGGATTTGGAGGCTGATTAAACATATCAAAGCCTGTGTTTTTTCTCAAGAGTGAAGCGCCCCCCTACCTCCTCCTTTATAATCTTTTGTATCCCAGCAATGCCCTGGTGGTGATGTCAGTCAGAAAGTACTTTGTTTTTTAATTTCAGGTTTTAGAGGCAGCTTAGCATGGTGGAATACACATAAGCTTCTGTAGCAGATTGCTAGGGCTTCCTCATTTCTGAGTTTCCTCTTTCCTGAACACAGAGGAGTCAGGTGGGGGCATGTGAGTGATCTGTTCACAGAATATGGGTGGAAGTGACACCGTCCCGTCATGTTCACGTCTAGCCGTGGAAGCTCCGCACAACCTTCCAGCCCCCTCTTCCTCCGATAGACGGATCGTAAAGGCCACACGTCAGGGTGGAGGAAACCAGATGGAAAGAGACAGGGTTGCTGAATGGCGTCAAGGAGGGCAACAACTCTGGAGAGACGCTCAGACCTGTAGCAGCTTTTGGATGGGTGAGAAATAGACTTGCATTACCTGTATATGTATATATGGCCACTGACATTTCAGAGTTACTTGTTACACAGCATAGTTTAGCTTAGCTTAATACAACTTGTTCTCAGATTGTCTTGGGTTTGAATGCTGATTCTATCATTTATAGGCTGTATGACCTGGAACAAATCCCTTAACGAACCTGATCCTTGTTTCTTTGTCTTACAATGGTAACAATATTTAATTGTGCTATTCTTATCAAAGTAAAATAAATGAATGTATTAATAATTCCTTTCATGGTGTCTGACACAGAGCTCTCATAACTCATGGCTATTATTATTACTACTACTGCTAGGCTCTATGCTGGGCGATAAAGTGTAAGATGCATTCTTCCTTCCTTAAGGCAAATAGATTGTATTTGGGAAAATAGCCCATGTGCCCAGGAGAACTTAACAATTACAAGAGTCTGTCGATACAACTGAACACACAGTCGGTGCTATTAGCACAAGCACACTAGGACAAGGTCAGGGGCTACCACAGGACGCATGCTGAGTCTACGAGGACTTGCACTTCTTGAGTCCTCTAAAACAGCAGGTGCAAATAGGAGCTACCAAGTCACCATCTGTGCCTGCCTGAGGATCTAGCTGGCACGGGATGGTGAGAATCTTTGGCCATGACTGGATGATCTGATTAAAAGATTCACAAGGCCTGCACAGATGTGGACCTAAAGAAAGGAGAAGGCAGCGAGGTTTGGGAACCCTACATGTGGCCGACCTGGTGTCGGTGGAATGAATCTAAGGACTTACAAAGCTCTTCCAGCCACAGCTATAGAAGCTGGAGATGTGTGTGGCCCTTTGCTGAGCTGGGAAAAACCTTTCCTTCAGAGCTTGGAGGCCATTTGAGAGCCCAGAGTAGACCAGGCAAGAAAGGAGCCAGAGGTAGCCCCTGGGTCATTAAGGATCCAGTTCCTGTTTTTATTAAGGGTCTGACAGATAAGACTCAGAAGCCTGGACCAGGGCCAGGCCGCAGGGATGTGGCGTGGGTTGCCAGGTTAGTGTTCAGAAGTCGAGAAGCTGTGAGAGCCCTCACTGGGTGATCATAATTGCACATCTATTAAGTATGCATTACAGCATGTGAGGAAAAAAAGCAGGTTTCCCCCACCTATCAGCTCCCCACCTCTGTCAAAGGAAACTGAAAGCAAATTTATGACACACAGATTTGACCAGAGCTTCAGAGACAGAAACGTTCGAGAACTTTTGGGGCACGGAGACTTCGCTTTCACATCTAGAACAACTTTGTCAGATCTCTTAATACCATCTGCCCAAATCTCAGCCATATGAGTCATTTTCTGTATGGTCAACTCTGAACAATTTAAGCCAAAACCAGGGGCTGCACTCAAATGGTGCTCCTGCAAAGACCCATATTTGGAAAAGCACTTTCTTTGTTCTTTTCAGACCATTTCTTCAAGCTACTGTGCAGCCCTAGTCCCATGCTCCATGCTTACAGATTGGGAAACTGAGGCCTGGAAGGGGTGATGTGTGTGGGTCATCTCACAGCAGGTTAGATGAGAAGCCATGAATAAACCCAAAATAACCTTTTTAGACCAACGTTTCCTGAAGAGGTTCATGCAGCTGCTGGTCAGAATCTTGGTTTCATCATTTTTTTTTTTTTAATTTTTTTTTTCAACGTTTTTTATTTATTGTTGGGACAGAGAGAGACAGAGCATGAACGGGGGAGGGGCAGAGAGAGAGGGAGACACAGAATCGGAAACAGGCTCCAGGCTCTGAGCCATCAGCCCAGAGCCTGACGCGGGGCTCGAACTCACGGACCGCGAGATCGTGACCTGGCTGAAGTCGGACGCTTAACCGACTGCGCCACCCAGGCGCCCCGGTTTCATCATCTTTAAAAGGGATGATGTTGCATGTATTCACAGGGATGCTATGGGGTTCCACGGAGGCTATCACAAAGGGAAGCATCCAGCTCAGCGCATAGTACATGGCAATAGTCCTTCCGGATGAATAGAATCTGAAATGTGAATTTCCAAGGAAGAGGCAGGACCACCCACTGGGACAGCATCATCCCGATGACCACAGCTCCTTTATGGCATATTGGTATCGTCCCTCTTTCTTCTTCCTTCCTGGAAGCTCCTCAGTCTCCCTGTGTCTCTGTGGTTCCATGTAATGGACGTGCTGACTTTGTGTTTGAGGGAGTTGTTCCTTGGTCCCTGGGAATGGATTTTGGAGTCAAAGTAAGAATACCTTTTTCTTCAGCTTGGGTTTCTTGGCATGGTTATGGGAGGTTGGTCAAGTGGGAGTGGTCAAGGACAGGCTAAGGGGCCTTGCAGCTCTAAAGACCACACCTACAGCCAGCATGTAGGATTCAAATCAGGATAAAGGTGCTGGGGCTGGAGAGGACCACATTGTGCCATCTATCCCCACCAGGAACTCTTCTCCAGCCAGTTAACTCTTCATTTGTGAAATGTGGATAATCACACCCATCTGGCAAGGTCTTTGCACAGACTTGAGAAAATGCCTGACACATATCAGGCCCTCGGTAACTGATTTTGATGATGTCTGTATGTCGAGTACCAAAGGTAGTGCTGGACACTGTACATAGTAGGCTTGCCCGACTCCTGCTCTCAGATATCTGGTAGGGGTGACGCAGCACAGGTGTCCTCACTTTCATGTGTCAACACCTTAATAGGGGAAGACAACAATTAGGTCCCCCCAGGATGTCTTTTCTCCAGGCTAACATATACCTGGCTCCTCAGCTGTTGTTCACTTGAACTGGTCCTCTCCCTACTCTGCCCATATGTTTAAGATGAGCCCAAATGTGTCAGTGCCCTCCTTAAGATGGGAACCTGGAACTTAACACTGTTCTTCATGAGAAAGATCACCAGGGAAGTCCCCATGTTTTATTACAGACCCATTGGAAGTTAATACCAAGCACACTAAATGACTTACTCCAGAGATGCACAGTAAGATTTCTGGAGATAGGGGACTCAATGAATAAACAAAAAATACATTTCCTCACAGGAGGTAGGGAGGCTTCTGGGGTTCTAGAATATTCTATTCCTTTTTTAAAATATTTTTTTAAAGTTTATTTATTTTGAGAGAGAGCAAGAAACAACAGGAGGTGTGGGACAGAGAGAGAGAGATTTCGAAGCAGGCTCCGCACTGTCAGCGAGGAGCCTGATTTGGGCCCAAACCCACAAACTGTGAGATCATGACCTGAGCAGAAACCAAGAGCCCAATGTTAACCGACTGAGTCACCCAGGTGTCCCTAGAATGTTCCATCTCTTGACCTAGGTGATGGTTACATGAGTTATCCATTTTTTAACATTTATTTATTTATTTTTGAGAGAGAGAACCAGCACGGGAGGAGGAGGAGGGGGAGGAAGAGGATGAGGAAGAGAGAGAGAGAGAGGGAGAGAGAGAGAGAGAGAGAGAGAGAGAGAGAGAAAGCAGGGGAAGGACAGAGATAGAGGGAGAGAGAAAATCCCAGGCAGGCTCCATGCTATTGGTGTAGAGCCCCATGTGGAGCTCGAACTTACCTGAGCTGAAATCAAGAGTCAGATGCTTAACTGACTGAGCCACCAAGGAACCCTAAGTATTCATTTTTTTAATACTTCATTGAGCTAGACATTTTTTTGAGCTGAACATTTTAAAATAACAGTTTTATTGAGATACAATTCACATATCATAGAATTCATCCATTTAAATTATACAATTTAATAGTTTTTAGTATATACAGATATATACAATCACTTACTATAGTCAATTTTAGAAACTTTTCATCACCACTAAAAGAAACTGTACCCTTTAGCTATCACCTTCCTATAGCCCCCTCCTTCTCAGACTTAAGCAATTACTAATCTACTTTCTGTCTCTGTAAATTTTCCTATTCTTCACATTTAGTATAAATGGTATCATATAATATGTGGTCTTTTGCAACTGGCTTTTTTCATTTAGCATAATATTTTCAAGATTCATCTGTATTGTGGCACAAATCAGTACTTTATTTTTTTTTTTATGGCCAAATATTGTTCCATTGTGTGGATATACCACTTTTATTTATCAATTCATCAGCTGGTAGATATTTGGGTTGTTTCCACCTTATGGCCCTTATGAATAATGGGCTATAAGATTAATGTGCAAGTGTTTGTGTAGAAATGTTTCCATTTCTCGTGGGTATGCACCGAGGAGTGGAAGTGTTGGGTCATATGATAACCCTTTGCTGAACTTTTTGAGAAACTGCCAGAAAACAATTTCCACAGGGGGTGCACAATTTTACTTTCCCACGAGCAGCATATGAGGGTTTTGACTGCTCCACACCCTCACCAATACTTGTTGTTATCTGTCTTTTTGATTATAGCCATCCTAGTGGGTGTGTGGTGGTATCTCGTTGTGGTTTCATTTGCATTTCCCTGATGACTAATTATCTTGAAAATTTTGATTTATGTACTTTTCTTAATATACGTCCTACTTTAATAAAAAAAAACAGTGTATTTTTAAAATACACTCGCTTCTTGACCCCTGATACCCATAAAAATTGCTCAGTTCTGAAAATACGGAACCCAGAACTTCTGGAGGCTAGAGATTTTGCATCTCCCAGATGGAATTCACCTCTGGGGGTAACCAAGTCATTTTGGGACCAAGCTAGACTGGAGCTGCTCTCTTTCCCAGTAAGAAATTTCCCCTGGATCATACACAGAAAGGCGCCAAATGTACCTGTGTACAGGTATGTATTTTTCCCCTTATACTCAGGTCAACTCGGGTTGTGAAATGGAGTGGAAGGCTTGTATTCAGACATGGGTCAGCTATCTGAAAGACTATGTGGCACTGGACAAGGACTTGAGTCCTTGTCTCTTCATCAAGGCACAAAGTCCAGGACAAGAAGATTGATGCACTTGATCCAGACATGGAACTTGAGAAGAGAATCATCCCTAGATCAAATGAAAGGTAATCCTTAACAACGTGTGTTACTTGTCCTACTTTACATGTGGGGAACCTGAAGCTTAGAGCAGTAATTCACTCAAGCCTCAAAGTAACTTAGTCTGCAAAAAGCCTTACTTTTCAATTCCTCCCCTCCTTAGATGGTAGAGTGAAAGCTTGGTGCCTTGACATTACCCCCTGGGTACACAGCTGCGTTTTTAAGGCAGCCTGATGACCTGGTCTCTGTAGCCCATGTTTTAGTTCTGGGGCCAACCACTGCCATGCACGCCTCTGGTCACTTAGGCTATTCTTCCTCTGGTGAACCTGTGTGCTGGGTTCTTTCTTTTCCTCCTATTGGGTGCAAGGTCTTCAACATTTCTCTAGTTTCATTCCAGCACTAGGTACCAGTATTTTTTGAAAGTTAAGGGAGGTATGTTAGTTGGGTTCCCTAGGAAACCCTCTACTGAGGTAGAGTTAAGAGTGCAAATGGTTTTGGGGGAGTATGTGTGAAAGAAGGGGAGCAAGCAGAATTGGGCAGAGGGACCCATAAGATGCACACCTAAAGTCTCTGCCAGCTCGATGGGGAGTTGCAGAGCAAGGACTGCCTACCGAAGGAGTCCCACATTGGTGTGAAATCACTGGGTCTTTATATGACCACCTGTCCCCACCTGGCTCCTCCAAGGAAGTTGAAGTGGATTCTGAGGAAGCTAAAATCTGGCACCCATTAGCTAGACACACTCTTCAAGTCCTTTCTTAAAAAAGGAGCTGAGCAGTACATGTCCTCATTTGCCAGCAGTCCAGACAAAGCCAGATATTCCTACAGGAATCAGTTATTGTCTGGCTAGCTCAGAGAATGGCCTGGAATTCTGGAAAAATGGACTACAAACCTGGGCTATAAACTGAAGAGCATGTTGATTCCAATCTCCCACCCCTCCTTTTTTGTGGGTCACATCATGAGTGGTCTGTCACTGGGCTAGAAGGATTCTGCAAGGTCCTTTGGGCCTCAGTACTCAAGGACTTGGGGACAGGTGAGTTACCTCGTGTCCTTTATGCTGTCACACCTATGTGAATTCAGGTCTCTGCTGTAGGCCACAGTCACGATGGTCATCGTCACCATTTTCCCATAAGCACTTTACCCAGCATCAACCAGCATTCTTAGAATACCAAATTGAACTAGAGTAGAATACAAAAGGAAGATTCTAGTTCACCTTGTCTTCTAGAAACTTCTTGTATTTGGAACAATCACATGCTATGCCAAATATAGAATGAATACAGTGACCTCCTGGGTTCTGTGATCCTAGGTTCCCAATTTCCCCTCTATAGAATGGGAATTACTATGACTGCCTCGAGCCTCACCCTGAAAGGGCTATAGAGACTTCAATGGCATAATGGAGGTGGAAGCCTTTGAGCACCTCATTCCAAAGTTATCAGAGCATCTTTTGCCTAAGGCTCTTGAAACCTCTTAAAAGCACCACCACATTTTCATCATACAAAAATTGCCCAAGAGAGATCTCCTCATTACCAGCACTTGGTGGGAATCTGGCATTCATCCTCACAATTCCCCTATGATCACAGAGTCTTACCACAAAGGGCATCTTTCTGCTAGTTTATCTGCAGAACGGTCTGGGGCAGAAGGCAAAAGCACCAGACTATCTCGCTTGCTTCCCCGCCTCTGCTGGGGCCCAGGCAACGTTCACCAGTGTGGTCCCCAGAACTCTGGTCTCCTTGGCATAGTTATTTTGTTCGCCAAGCTAACGTTTATAATTTTACTTCCTACTGAGGACACATTGAGAGAATTTTTGCCCACTGTTCAAATTCATGGGACTAATATGTTACTGGGAAGATGTCCAATGTCCAGGGGGAACAGGGGAAGCAGAAGACAAAGCCTGCTAAAGCGGGAAGGGACTTGCCTTCACTTCCTCATTCACAGGTGAAGCAGACACGATGAGCAGGTGCCCAGCCGGGCTGGACTCTGTTCACCTGATTGAAGTATACTGGTTCTGACTTCAAAGGTGTTGAGTGAGGTGGTAAGAACTTGGGCTTTAGAGTGATGGGTTCTGGCTCTGCCACTTACTAAGACTGGGCAAGTGACTTAATCATGAAGAACCTCAGTCTCTTCAGCTATAAATTAGAGATCATAACTCCCACCCTGCAGGATTGCTATGATGAGAGATAACATATGAAGAGTAACTGGATTATAATAGATACTCAATAAGTGGTAATTATTAAAATCATTACATTTTCTGCTATAAATTCAAAAAGTACTTATTGAACTTTTACTCTATTCACCCATCTTTTCAAACATCCATTCATTCCAAAAACATTTCTGAGCTCAAGATTATGCTGAGGTCAGTGAGGGGTCCTACCGAGAAATAGAAAGCAGGCTCCTTGAGTACAAGAAACTCAAACTTTGACTGGAAAATAATAAATTAGAAAAGAATAGAATTATAAAATGGAAGCCATCACACCTTCTTGACTGTGCTGTGGGAGTTAAGTGGGTAAGCCTGCAAGCTTGGCCTCTGGCCCCAGGCAGACTTAATGGGTAGCCCGACTAGAGTTGCATCTTACATGGGGAGAGAGGCAGAGTCAGCCAATCTACTATGAATCTTGGAAGCATGGGTTTTAGGTCCCCTCACCTAGAAGGGCTTCTTCCAAGGCTCTGTACCTAATTTTGTTTTTTTTGTCTATAGAGGCCCCCCCCCCTCCGCAAATTGCACAAACTTCAAGACCCACAAACCCTGGATTATCTCTCATGGAGGACTGAGTTTTAAAGTCAGAAGATAAAGTAGGAACTGACAAGCTCATGTCTCGCAGCATGCTCTTGGAAAGCACACAGGAGAAGTGAAGAATCAGGATACCCTGAGATCTGAAAGGAAGGTATGAATCAAGTCAAGCTGAACAGTGGAGCAAGAATTTGAAAGTTGGAAGCCTCTTGGACTAAGAAAAGATAAAGGTGCCAGGTGGTGAGGAATGTGAGGGCAGGGAACTATACTTTAAACAGAATACTCATACAATTTTCACATTACATGTGCAAGAATAGTGTATAATGCATAATGGTGGAACCATGTTTGGAGTCACACTGATCTGGGCTCTACTTATTTGAACTCCATGACTTAGGACAGGTCAAGGAACATCTTAGAATTTCAGTTTCATTTGTAAATCATAATAGTAATACTCATCTCGAAAGTATTACTTTTGGAATTTTAAGTTATAAAATTAAGGAGATATTTTTCTGAAAATGATTTGTAAACTGTAAAGAGTTCTGTTTACCAATATTGGTTCTAATTCATTTTGCTCACACTGTAGAAAGAATGTCCTTGTTCACCAACCTGATAATAGTGGAAGGACCCTTAGGGGGAAAACAAACAAAGAAACAAACAAACCCAGCTCTGGTACTCTCAGAGTAAAAGCTCCAGCTTATTACATACTTGTGAGCAATTCCCTAATTTCTCCAATCCTCAGTTTCTCTATCTAAATCATGAAACACCATGTGAGGTAATATCTTGATCAGATTTATCTTTAAGTTCCTTGGGAGGAAATAAATGAAAATATCCAATTCACTTTCCTTATTCGGACCTTTACTAGAATTTGGAAAGGAGACTCTCTCAAGCCTTTGAGCAACGGGGAAGACCGCTGAGTGCCACAACCCACCTTGGGCTGGACTGTAATGAGAAGGACAATTGATTGAGTGCTAGCTGTTGGACATATGGTTTTGCCTCAGCCTCGTAACAGGCTAGTATGTTTGACATTACGGCTTATATTATACAGATGAGGAAAATGGGGCTCAGAATATTTGAGCAAATACTTCAGTTCCCACCTCTAGTAAATGGAGGAGCAGAACGTCAGACCCAGATCAATGCTGGAACCTCCTTTTCCTGGTGTCCCCAGTTGACCTGCAGCTCCTTTGTGTCCAGGACAAGGAGGATTGAACCTATGTTCTACAGGAAGTCAGGCCTGTGACAGGTAAGATGACATGAGGCTAAGCCTCTTGTAGACTCCGGCACAGTGTGAAATTGCTAGTTATTATTTTTAAAGCAGAGAGAAACTTTCCACCCATGCTCTTACAGAGGCAGTTGGCTTCAAGGTCTGATGGTTTTTGTCACCCTTGCCTTTTCTAGATCAGTGTCCAAAGTAAGAGACTCTGTCTTCCTGTATGTTGTGGCTGTTTCTGTTAAGCAGTGTCTTCAAAGGTCTAATGAAGGAGGCCACCATGGTGCCTGCATGTCACAGAAAGAATGTGGGCTCACATCTTCACAATGGCAGAGATAGGTACAAAAGCAAAGACCACATCAATTTTGGAGCATTTCCACCTGTGATGTTTGACATCCTTCAGGCACGGTCTGAGAGAGGGACTGGACCAGCATCTTCTGAACATTGTATTGTGGGGGAAAGACACAGATATGAGAAGCTCTTCCCCCTGCAGATACACCTGTGGCACGAGCCACCCTTCCCCCATCCCCAAGGCAGAGTCTCCTCTCCATCCCGTGCACACCCTTGTTGGTTTATAGGTCCCCACTATTAGATGAGTAATAAACAGTAGGATATAAGCTTCCCTTCTGGCCAATCCCAGAGCTAAAGTAACATGTTCAAACACCCTGTTATTATTATTACCAATGATAATAAGAGGAATAATGAGCAAGAATTGCTTTTATTAAATAAATCAGGAAAATGCACTTTACAACATGTTCCAGAGACATGTCAAGAGGCTCTCTAAATGTCTGGATGGTGTTGGAGCTTGCGTTGCTCACCATTATGAGGGAGTTTTTCTACAATTACTGGTCTCTCAACAGCAGGTTAGGACTCATCTTATAAATATATAATAACATAAACGGGCTTTCTGTTTATCAACTACTATCTTATAAGTATGTGCTTTCCTCCTATAAATCCCCTTTTTTAATAGGTGCATTTTTGAAATGATACCATAATTGTAGCCATTTAAAGACTAAGATATTTAACCTTGATCTGTTGCTATTTTTGTCAGTTTTGGAATTAAAAGGAAAATCTTAGTTTCCTCAGCTCTCTAACCTTCTTTAGGGTCAAGTGCAGTGATCTGAGCATGCCAAGCATGCCATAAAGGTGCCCAGTAAGTGTTTTTTTTTTTTTTTTGAGTGAATGAATAACTACAGAGATCTTATAGTTCATCTACATCACTCTCTTGCATTCTAGGTTCTATCTGAAACTATCCTAGAAAGGTAGCAATAATAATGTAGGAGAAGGGCACCTGGCTGACTCAGTTGGTAGAGCATGAGACTCTTGATGTCGGAGTTGTGAGTTTGAGCTCCATGTTGGGTGTAGAGATTACTTAAAAATAAATCTTCAAATAACAGTAACAATAACAATAATGTAGGAAAGCACACAGCTTGAGAACAAATTTGTCCACCATTGGAATTCAGTATTTGGCGTGCTTGGTGTATTTTCTTTTTAAGTTGGCTTTGCACCCAGCGCAGAGCCCAATGTAGAGCTCAAACTGATGACTCTAAGATCATGACCTAAGCTGAGACCAAGAGTCAGACGCGCAACCAACTGAACCACCCAGGTGCTCTGTGCCTAGTGTATTTGACATTTGCAATAGATCATTTTTTATACACTCCCTCCCTCTATTCCTCAAAATTACTTCCCATAATACTCATTTTCTTGATTAGTTCTCCAGTTTTAAAATAATTTTAAAAAGATAAACAGTAATAAAGATATCCAAATTTAGTAACTTACTTTATTCATGGTCCGAAATGAACTGTTACCAAAATACTATACCTCGCAGTTCACACTGTGTTCCACTGTTTTAGAATTTAAACACAAATAAGGCTCTAAATCCTTGCTGCCTCTACACTCACTACTCTGTTACTGTTTCCAGTGTGTGGGGTTTTATTCAGTGCCATCAAGCAATTCTCCAGTTCTCAGTGGGCGCTGACTGGGTGTCCCGCAAATTTAGCTCAATTCTAACACTGTCTGGAGATAGTAGAGGTTCCAAGAATAAGAACTCAGCCCCACAGTACTTACCCCACTTTGGATGCCAATCTCAGGTTCAGATTATTACCTGTGCTTCTAACCAACTGGCTATAAAACAGAGGTACCTATGACCCCCCTCCTTGGGTTTGATTAATTTGCTAGAGGAGCACAGAACCCAGGACACCAGTTTTCTTACTAGATACTGGTTTATGGCCAGGGATGTTAAAGGATATGAATCTACAGCTGGATAAAGAAATGTATTGGGTGAGGTCCAGAAGGATCTTTAACACTGGAGCTTCTGTGCCAGTAGAGTTTGGGAAGTGCCATTCTCCCAGCTCATGGATGCATTCTGGTTCACCAGCTTGGAAAACCTCTGAAACCCTCCTTTTTTTTGTTTTTTGTGTAGGCACTATTACATAGGCATGATTGATTAAATCTTTGGTCATTGGTGATTGCTTCAACCTCCAGCCTCACTCCCCAGAGGTATAGGAGGAAGCAGTGGGAAGGAAAATTCCAACCCTCAAAGCCTGGTTGGTTTCCCTGGCAACCAGCCCCCAGCCTTGAGGGTTTCCAAAAGTTACCTCATTAACATAAACCCAGTTGTAGTGGAAAGGTGCTTGTTATAAATAACAAGACACCCATTTCACCTTTATGGCCCTGAAGTGATTTCAGGAACTGAGGACAAAAGACCAAATATTGTAACAAAAGATGCTCCCATTGCTCTTATCTGCTCCAGAAATTCCAAGTGTTTGGGGAGCTGAGCCAGCAACTGTGGACAAAGACCAAAATATAGACGTGTCACACCATTTATTTCAAATAAATGGTTTAAATGTGAGAAGATATGATACCACATGGAGCAAAGATATGACGTGTGTCTGGAGGAGAGTTCCAACAACTCTGAGCCATTCTGCCCTTGCAAACATACCCTTGGAAACAGTCCTGTGGCTGAGTCCTCAGGGGTAGGGTGGGTCAGGGCAACAGGATTGTATAACTGGGAGTTTCGGAAATTAACTGCCATATAGAATACAGTGTTCACTAAAAATGGGTTAATTTGGATCATGTAAGTGTGTGTCTGTGTGCATAAACTCAGCAGTAATCATAGCAACTAATTAGAACTGAGACCAATATGAGGTTTGGTGGGGGCAGGGAGCATTTTCTCAATGACTTTCTTTTGAACTGCAGGCACATGTTACATCAACTGACTTCAGTTTCATTACTGCTTTTAAATTCTCTACTGAAAATGCTCCCCATTATTGCTTCCTAGTCAGCAGTCCATTGTCAGAAACCTCACAGTAACAGAATTAGGGGGAACAAGTGTGATCTAGTGGCAGGGCCTACCCACTGAAGGGAGGTGCGTTTCTCAGTGCAACAGGACCTTCACCTCTGCCTGGTGACAAAACTAAATCAATTTAGTGGTGAGTCTGATGTCCTTTATGCAAGGGAAAATATTCCATGATTGGGGCGGAAGGTAATAGTGCCTCACAGGCAGGGGACACTTCCTGAGGCATCTGAGACAAGTCTGAGTTTTACAGAACCTGAGAAGAGGTTCTATAGGCAGAAATGGCACAATCAGCTAATAGGTCCTATTTTCCAGGGTAAGATGAGCTAGCTAAAGTTGAGCTGAAGGGTTGTGACTAGAGTATGTTCCATTTCCTTTGATAGGTGTTTTCCCAAAGGACAGGCTGACTCGGGTTTAGGCTTGTGACCTGGGCCAGGCCCCTAGGGTGGCCTCCATTTTGTGAGTCCAGACATATGAATTAACTTTACCGGCTCTCACACTGATGTCCCTGCCCCCAGGAACTCATATCTGAGTCCAGCGGGGTTGAGGTGGTGATAACAGGAAGGGCCACTAATTAAACCCTAAATAAGTCAGTTTGGTGCTTCTGATGAGGGAGCATAAGGCAGGCTGAGGGCAAAGTACAAGCTAGCACACACCTCTTCCCACCAGGTAGAATATGTGTGATATTCTTCAGGCACTCCTGGCTGCCCAAGAACAAAGGAAAAGAAAGGAAACAAATGGTTAACTGATAGAGATCCCAGTTATACAGGACATGAGTCTCCATCAGTTTACAAATATCTGAGTAAATTACAAGAAAAAGGCAATCTTCTCAATAGCCTAATATACAGAAACTTGTAGATTCAGTTTCATGGAGCCCTAACATCACCTTCCCCTCCATAGAGATATGGGGAACAAAGGCAAGAAGAAAATGGCAGGTAAAATTAAATTTCCTTATAACCTGCAGCCCATGGACAAATACTTGAGGCAAAAACAGAGTATAACTTTTCTCCAGGCACTCCCTACGGTCTTAATGTCAATGCTTTGCTAGAGGGGAAAACCTTAGTTTGACAATAGCTAGGACTTCAGTAATCTGTGAGTCTTTAGCATATGAAAATCTCTTTAAGAAACGTCCTCTTGACTTTACCTCCCCCTACTTCATAGTATATAACCAGTCACTCTGCACAACCCCAGTGCTGCTTTTTATGCCCACGGGTCCTGTGCCTGTGCTTTAATAAAGTTACCTTTTTGCAAAAGATGTCTTCAATAATTCTTTTTTCTGAACCCCACCATCACCTCAAAACCCCATCAGTTCTCAACAGAGTATTTACCCCAAAGTAACAGGACTCATTTTGCCCCCTCACTGTAGAAGGCCACATGGCTGAGGACCTGTTGTACCATGCATTACTCAGTGCCCAGCAGAGGGTGACAAGCACAAGAGCAAATAGCCCAGGTAATCACTGACCACAGCAGTGACCTGGTGGGCACTCCACTGAAGCATGGGTTACATGCGTAATTACAATGGTAAGTAAGATTTCTGTGGTCTTGCTGCTGTTTGGAAGAAAAAGTTGTCCTCTTGTCTTCGAGATTCTTTGGGCTGGTCTAAGAATTAAATTGACATGAGACATTACAGGAGAAAATTAAATTTAATTACAGACAAACTAGGGCTCCATAAGAGTCTGGGGCTCACAGGCAGTCAGACAGTTAAGGCTTATAGGCCATCAAGAACTAAGGACAAGGAGGTAGGAGTCTGGGACTTCACAAGGGAAGGAAGACAATTCATAAGAAGATGAAAAAGGCCGTTTGGTAAACAAATGTTTGCTGGACCCTACAGAAGCAATGGGACCCATAGAGGAATTTTAACAAATAGACTTTGCTAAATTCTTGTTTGCCACACCTAGATCATAAGATATTGTAGTTCTCTGTGGTGATAGCTTCCCTTCTCTTCAGTTAGAGGAGGTCCTCTAACTGAATTTTTGGGGGAAGTTAGGGGGAAGGTCAAAGTGTCTTCCTGAGTCTTCTGTTTATTAAAAATAATTAACCTAAAATAATCCACATGCCAAAGACACATGTTTTGGGGTGGCAGTATTTTTTCCTACCCTGTTAAAAACAAAAACTTCCACAGACTTTACCTTCTGTTGGGCTTCCAGTAACTCTGTAAGGTGGATACCATCACTATCAGCCCTATTTCATCTCCTAAAAACTCAGACCCAGAGAAAATAATCACCTCTCCCAAGGTCATATGGCAAAGACTTGAACCCTGTTCTTTTTAAGCTTTTGTTTTTCTGAGTGACTCTTGTGGACTTGAGCAGAGCTGGCAAAGAAGGAACCAAGAAATGTGTACAAAAAATTTTGATATTACACAGCTTGTAAATATGGAACGTCAGAGGCCAGAAGTGAGAACTAAGGCTTCTTAAAAAAAAACAAAAACAAAAAACAAAAAACTTTTAGGGGCACCTGAGTGACTCAGTCGGTTGAGTGGCCGTCTCTTGGTTTCGGCTCAGGTTATGATCTCATAGTTCACAAGTTCAAGTACTATGTCGGGCTCTGTGAGGACAGTAGTTGGGATTCTCTCTCTCTCCCTCTCTCTTTGTCCCTCCCCTGCTCATGCTTTCTCTGTCTCTCTCAAAATAAATAAATAAACTTTAGATAAATAAATAAATACAAACTAACTTTTTAAAAATGAGGTATAACCTCATAAAGTGAAGTACACAAATCTAAGTGTATAGCAGGTGACTTTAAGCTTTGAATCCCATCTGGATCAAGATAGAAAGCATTTCCAGCACCCTAGCAGGACAAACTGTTATCCAGGGTTATACTGATTCTCTCTCAAAAGATTAAAGTGTTTTTTCTCTTATTCTGGCATTTACTATACCAAACAACATATAAGACTGATATTTTTCATAAAATTAATTTGGTTTTGTAATTAACTGAGAAAAGTGATACATCCTGCCTTCAAACCTTTGTCCTTGTTGCCTGCAATGAGCTGTCCCCAGATATTTACCTGCTTTGCTCCCCATCTCAACCTCCATCACATACTCAAACCCCTTCTCTGTGAGGCTTCCTCCGAGCAGACTACTTAAAATTACAAGCCCCAACCTTACATTCCACATTCTACCTGCTGCTTTATTTTATTCCACAGCACTTTCCACTATCTGACATTGTCTACACTTTCCTTGTTTATTCTCCACCTCTCCTCAGCTAGAATGTAACCTCTTTGAATACAAGGCTGTTGGGCCATGCTGTTTGCTCCTGTATCTCTACCCCCTCCAACAGTATTGTCACCCACTTAGTATCTGTTCAGTAAATATTTGTTTGAAGAAATGAATATAATGTAGCCTGACCCAAAAGACTGAAAACTCAAGCAAATGACTGAAAACTTAGTTTGCACATTCACTTCTTTTTTATTTTTAAATTTTTTAATGTTTATTTTTGAAAGAGAGAGAAAGAAAGACAGAGTGCAAGTGGTGGAGGGACAGAGAGAGGGGGAGACACAGAGTCCGAAGTAGGCTCCAGGCTCTGAGGTATCAGCACAGAGCCCAACATGGGGCTTGAATGCACAAACCCATGAGAATATGACCTGAGCTGAAGCCGGACGCTTAACTGACTGAGCCACCCAGGCACCCCTGGAAGCTGTATTTATTACACTGTTCTCAGAGTCCTATTAATACTACATAATTCAAACCTTAGCAAGGAAGCTGGCGTTGGTCCTATCCCCATGCCTGCAGCTATAAAGAAGTGCATTGTAAATGAGCAATTATATTTCTTAAAGTTCCTTAAACCCATACTCATCTCTGTGATTACATCCCATATTACTGGGAAAAGATAAGAGTTAATAGTGCTGCAGCCAAATGCCTTTAAGATACACCTGCCAATGGAAATTTCTCACAATGGTGGATGTAAACAAGGCCGAGTCATTTTTTGGAGATTCCCGCCAGATTTATCTTCAGGCCATGTGACTATCTACTGTTCTTCACCTCGCAGGAGGGCTTTTTTACCTGTAGATTCAGGATCTCCATGTTTATCAGCATGACTGGGTGGACTGTGAGGTCTTTCTTCTAAGACACCGGAGTTGGAGCAAGAAGGAGCCAGGAGAACACTCCTGATCAGCTGTTGTAGATGCTTTGAATTCCACTGTAGCTTTATTCCTTAGTGTGGCTTTCTTCTTTCTTAGTCTGCAGGAGGTTATCAGTCCTTTATACCTTAATGTGAATGAGTTTTTCAGCTCCTTTCAGAAGAGCAGGGGAGAGGAGAGGAGGGGAATAAGAGTGGGGAGTAATGAGGGAAAGGTGCCAACTGGGAAGAAGAAACCTACTGAAAGAAATTCAGGCTGAGAGCTGCCAGATTTATTCCTTGTAGGTCTGGTTCTGAGTCCAGGGTGGAAGTCTGAGCTCAGGCTGGACACACAGCCCCCTCTGTGACCTGTCAGCATTTTTTTTTTTTTTTAATTTCATGGCTGCTCAGAAGAGGTTGCTGTCCACTGCCCACAGTTTATTGATACTTTTCTCACATTCGGCATTTCTCAGAGACTGGAGGCTCCAAGGTAAGCCTGGAAGCTGAAGAAACTGTGTTCATAAACTGAGGCTATATGCAAACAAACAAAACAAAAGATGAATGAAGTATTCTAATCTAGGTTTCAGCTGTGTGTGAATCTGACTCTTGCTGTTGAAATTTTTTCCTTGCAGGTGATTAGACTTCAGTGGAACCTAAAGACGGTTTTTGCTTTTTCACTTATAGCTGCATGGACTACACAGTGCAATTGACTACCATGTAGTAAATATTTGGACCGGTAATTCATGACTTTATTCAATAAATATTTCCTGAGTGCTTGCTATGTGTAAAACATAGGATAGGAGGCTACTTTGGTGAACAAGACAGAGAAGGCCCCCACTCCTGGAATTTGCATTCCTGAGGGTGGGTGGAGGGGAGAAAGACAACAAAAAAAAGTAAAAATAAATAAGAAAATTGTAGATCCTGATAGTGCCGTAAAGAAAATAGAGTCTGGTGATAAGAGGGCCTGTGTGTATTGACGATGTGATAGGCTGGTCAGGAAAATCCTCCCTGAGAACAGGACATTTAAGCTTAGGCCTGAAATCTGAGGACAGTACAGATGTGTGTGTACAGAGAAATGGCATGTTCAAGGGCTCTGAGACAGGATCAGCTTGGTTGGTATCATTAGGGACTTGAAAGATTATTGTACTTAGATCACAGAGAGAGAGAGATGCAAAGAGGCAAGAGATGAGATCAGAGAGGTGGGCCAAATCCTTAAGACCTTGCTGGCATGGGAAGAAGTATTCAAGACAGGGAGATGACAGTGGGTGGTTTTAGAGCAGAGGGTTTTAGAGCATGATGTTGTAATCTCACAGTGAGATTGGAAAAAAAAAATACACTCCAGTTAACTGCTTCCTGTGTTTCAAAGATGCTTACTAAATATCTGCTGAAAGAATGAATTCATGAAGGAAGAAAGTACTCACAGAAGAGAGCCTAAGACTCATAGAAAGGACATTGGCTTCCACCTGGAGCTGGAAGAAGAGCTGTGATGCTTGTTGGTTGTATGACCCTGGGTCATTCATGGAACCCCTTTGAATCTCAGTGTTGTCATCTGTAGAATGGGGTAATAGCTCCCTGAACTGTTCCTGTAAGGTGTAGTGAGGATCGGAGGACAAATGTGCAAAATGCATATAGAGAGAGTGACAGATGATGATGGAGACAGTGATGATAAGTTTTTGGTCGTGTTAAGCCACAGTGGGATGCTTGATGTTAACTTCAAACCTACGATATTCATGAATTATCTTACAGCTTTGTTTGGAGTCTATTATACTTCTCAGCCTGTACTCTTGTCAGGTGGGGGGCTTCCAGTCCTGCCTTTGTTTATCCTTAGGGCCTTGAGAGAGAACCCCTAGCTCCTGTACAAAATACAAATCCCTTGTCCTTGCTTTGGCACCAAACAGCAGACAAAATGCTTTCAGATGGAGTGCCTGGATGGCTCAGTCGGTTAAGCATCCGACTTCGGCTCAGGTCATGATCTCCCAGTCCGTGGGTTCGACCCCCACATCAGGCTCTGTGCTGACAGCTCAGAGCCTGGAGCCTGCTTCAGACTCTGTGTGTCCCTCTCTCTCTGCCCCTCCCCTGCTTGTGCTCTGTCTCTCTTGCTCTCAAAAATAAATAAACATCAAGAAAAATGCTTTCAGAATGCTATCTTAATTTGATGCTGGCAACTCTGTGCAGGAGACAGGTCAGGTTTGATTTCTCCAACCAGAAGTATGCATCTACCCTGCCTCCCTTCACTAGACTCATGTCTATTCTCAGCTGTGCCTTTCCAAATGAACAAGTCCTCAAGTTTTTTGTTGTCTTATTAGAGACACTAACCCTAGCGAGGGTGATGGGTTTATATTTTCTGGGAAAGAAATTCTGTAAACTCTCCCTAAGTGTTTCTGTGTTTCATAGCCTGTCAGGCAGCCCTTCTCTCTAATCTGAATCCCTGTGGCTACAGTTACAGCCCCTCTGCTCCAGTCGAGTCTTTGGATGCCCTCAGGGGCAGTGTAGCCTTCCGGCACCAAGACGTTTGTATTGACTCAGCCTTGCAGATTGTCAGAGTAGGAAGGAGTCTTGAAGATCAGCAGTCCCATCTTCCTGGTTGACCGATGGGAAACCTAAGGCCTGACATGACATGGCCCCTGAGTGGCAGACACAGAATTAGAACCAGCCTTCTTGGGCCCAATCAAATGTTCGTGGTCCTGTTGTATGCTGCATGTATAGCACTTCCTCCCCAAGCCACCAGGATCAGTGGCTAAGGACGTGGCAAGCTTTCAGTGTCAATAGTATAGTGTAAATGAGTATAATATAAATAGTATAGTATAAATGGAGTATAGTTCTCTATTTTGCTGGAGAACTGTTAGATGACCCTTCTAGATTCCTGCTGGTGGAGGGCTTCAGAATGAGGAAACAGAGACAAAGCCAACCGAAGCAAAAACTATTGGTGGGCATTCTTGGGACTGAGTAGTCTGCTCCCCAGGGACGTGGTGTGGTACAGTGGAAAAGAAAGTCTCTGGACTCAGGGAGTCCTTTTCAAAGGTCTCTTTGCTTATTTACAAACTGTCGTATCCCTATTTGAGTTTCCGTGTTCTTGTCTGTGAATTAGGGATGAGACTCATGGAGTCGTATCCCTACCTGAGTTTCCGTGTTCTTGTCTGTGAATTAGGGATGAGAGTCATGGAGTACTTTGAAGGATTAAATCCACTTCTGCACCATGCTGTAGCTCCAGTTTCCTCTATAATTTGGGTTGTGCCTCTCCAGCTTCCAGCCAGGGTTGGGGTTTGGGGTAGATGGACTCAGAAGACCAAGAGGAAAAGAAAGAAATCTTAGTTATCAAACAGCTCTCACAAACCAGACTTTGCTGAGCTATTTTCAACAAATCAGACACCCTTGAATTCTGTTGCCCTTGAAATCCAGAAAGGTATGAAAATCAAGGGGGAACATGCTGGGGACAAAATGCTTTTTGGGTTCTGCCAGCTCAAGCTCCTGTGGAAAGTAAATTCATGAAAGATGTCTGACTGAACCTCAGGCCTGGCTGGCTTCCCCACCCACCGCAGGAGCTCAGCTGGCCAGCCGGCCCACAGGAGGAGAACCCAGCATGGCCTCCACCACCGACTCTCAGTTGCCCACACCCATGGCTACCCAGAGCCAAGACAGGCTAGGGGAGACAAGGTCACACTGCACAAAAAGGTTTACAACTCAATTCCTTGAAATATACATATGCCAAATGCTCTAGTTTCCCAAAGTTCACCAGTCAGTTGAGATGCACTAACGTCCCTCATCAGGGGATACAGGGATATTAAAAACTTCAGAATTTTTATGAATGTTTTGGCTTTTTCCAGGTGGAGGTAGGCAATGGACCTACCTTCAGCCACTTTCTCTAAGGTCATATTAAAATGGATTTGCATTCCCTAAGCACACATTTATTTTGTAAGGAGTGAGGTAAGGATGGACGAGAGGCCTCTGTTAAAGGCATAGGGCAGTGTTTACCCTCAGATCAAGTGAGATGCCCATCTTCTGACTTAGGGTTGGCCAGTTACTTGGAACCTTGGCGTGAGCAGGCAGAATTTACAAGAGGGGCCCCTATGCTTCATTGCATGGCTCTCTGTCTTAGTTGCTACCCATGCAGGTCCCCTCCATCTTCCATCCTTCATGAACGAGCACAGGGGAAAAGAGAAGTACATTTTTTCCCTAAGAAATTCCCTAACTGGTCCTAGGCTTTACTGGGATATATAGAGCATTATGAAATGACTTACAATTTGCTTTTCTTTTCTTTTCTTTTTTTTTAATGTATTTAAATCCAAGTTAGTTAACATACAGTGTAGTTGGTTTCAGGAGTAGAAGTTGATGATTCGTCACTTACTTATAGCAACCAATGTTCATCCTAACAAGTGCCCTCCTTAATGCCCATCACCCATCCAGCCCATCCCCCACCCACTTCCCCTCCTGGAACCCTCAGTTTGTTCTCTGTATTTAAGAGTCTCTTACAGTTTGCCTCCCTCTCTCTTTTTATCTTATTTTTCCTTCCATTCCCCTATGTTCATCTGTTTTGTTTTTTAAATTCCACATATGAGTGAAGTCATATGATATTTGTCTTTCTCTGACTGATGTATTTCGCTCAGCATAATACACTCTAGTTCCATCCACATCGTTGCAAATGGCAAGATTTCATTCTTTTTGATCACCGAGTAACATTCCAGTGTGTGTGTGTGTGTGTGTGTGTGTGTGTGTATGCATATACATACCACATCTTCTTTATCCATTTGGGATCTTTCCATAATTTGGCTATTGTTGATAGCATGGCTATAAACATTGGGGTGCATGTGCCCCTTTGAATCAGCACTTTTGTATCCTTTGGATAAATACCTAGCAATGTAATTGCTGGGTCCTAGGGTAGTTTTATTTTTAATTTTTTGAGGAACCTCCATACTGTTTTCCAGAGTGGCTGCACCATTCTGTGTCCCCACCAACAGTGCAAAACTGTCCCCCATTCTCTGCATCCTTGCCAACATCTGTTGTTTCCTGTGTTGTTCATTTTAGCCAGAATCTGCGGTTCTTGTCTACCTTCTTCACCCTTTTATGTTTTGAATCAGTGGCACTCATTCCAGTAGGTTGCTCGACATTCACACCCCCCACCCCATGTTTATAGTAGATAAATGCACATAAATAGTGTAGGGGGGAAGAGAAAGAATGCCTTAAGGATATTAAGAGAAAGCATCCATACTTCTTGGGTGTTGAATTCACCTGGGAAGCAACCCCATTTCCCACAGGTCAGTTTTTGGGTGTGTCTTCACTGGGGGAAAAATTAAGTTAACAAGAACAATGCCCCCTTCTTAAAGAAGCAGGAGCTATTTAAGGCAGCCCAGTGTATACTAGGAGGAAGTGTTTTGTAAACCACCCGGACTCAGAAACGACAGAAGTTGATGGATAATTCTGCATTAAGTTTGGAGTGGGATCTTGCACCTCTCCTGTCTCCATCTCCCACCCTCCCTCCCCTTCTGTGCATCCCTGATTCCCTACTGGCACCAATCTGTGTGTCTCCCTCCAGTGAGGCAAGGGGTAGAAAATGGTGGGAGAGTCCTTATAGGAAATTTAACCCCAGGACCCTTTCCACCAGAGAGGCGAAGCATTGTCTAAACAATCTGTCACATGAAAGATTGGGCTCTGTCCTCTGTGTTAGGGAGTGCTAACAAAGCATCATCTGTAAAGGGGTTGAGAAATCCCTTTTATCTAGGTCTGTTTCTTTTAAGCAGTTCTACTACTCAGGATACCTTTCTGGTGAAAATATTCTGAATGCCCACTGCCTGCTTCCTATTCATTTGTGGAAGGGGGGATCCTTTCCACATCCCATCCCACCCAAGCTAAATAGTTGCTTGTCTACTGGCCCAGAAAAGGGGACCATAAGCTGCACCGAAAAGCAAACTGCACATTTCATTAGACTTCTGGAGTAGAAAGGACAGGGCTGACCTACGTTTACATGGACAAGTGCATTTCTGCAAAGTTGAAAGGCAGCATGGTAGTGGAAGACCAAAGACTTAGGAGTCAGCCGGGACTGAGTTAGATCCTATCTCCACTCCTTAAAAAGCTGTGTGCCTTTGGGCAAATGATTCCCTCTTTAAATACTTTCCATGCATGTTTGTTGTGAGGATTAAAGATAATGCATGCAAAGTGCCCGGAACATAGTACATACCAAATAAATGATAATTATAGCAATCTTCATTGAGTTATTTGCAACATGTTCTTCCACAGGCTATTATTACGTATATGCTATTAATTAATTTATGTAGGCAGTTAATAAATACTGACTTATAAAAAATTATTGAACAATAATGAGATTAATAAGGAAAGAACTATGTCAGAAACCCTGAACTTTGAATTTCAGTTGAAAACATGAAACAGTGATCATTGGCTTCTGACTACAGCGTTCTCCAGTGATTCCTGCTTGAAAGTGAGGGTACCATGAAGGGCAAAGAAGGCAGGGGCTCCCCTCTCTGGACAAAGGTCAGGTCAGCACCTCCGTCTGCCAGTCATTTGTTTCAGATACACATCCTGTGAGCTGTAATAGAACCTAAGTTTCTTCAAAAAAAATTTTTTTAATGTTTATTTATTTTGAGAAACAGAGACAGAGCGTGAGCAGGGGAGGGACAGAGAAAGAGAGAGAGAGAGAGAGAGACAGAGAGAGAGACATAATCTGAAGCAGGCTCTAGGCTCTGAGCTGTTAGAACAGAGCCCATTTGGGGCTTGAACTCATAACCTGTGAGATCATGACCTGAGCCAAAGTCGGATGCTTAACCGTCTGAGCCACCCAGGCACCCCTAGAATCTAAGTTTCTTGAGACCAGGAACTATGGAATTACTGCTTAGAATTCAGTGGCCACTGACTGCCTGGAGAAACTGCCTTGTTTATTGATAGTTGGCTAAACAAGCCCAGAACCTCAGAAGTAGCTGTATTTGGGTCAAGTCACATCCTTCATTAGAGAATTTAAGGGGATGAAAATTGAAATTTGTAAGGGAACTGCCCATGGGAAGATGGACACTTTTGTCTTCTACTTTGTTTGTTTGTTTCTTTGTTTTTAAACATCTTCAGAGAAAAGAAGGAAGGAATATGGCGAAGGAGTCTCAGTTGTCATTGTGGGGCCCCTGGGCTCAAACTAACCAATGTATAACTTCCAACTCAGCGAAGTGGTATGAAGGAAAGGAGACCATTCTGTGAAATCCTATGTAGCAGCGGCTGTTGATTGCCTCTTCAATACCCGGTCTCCTTCTCTCTCTCTCTCTCTTTTTAAATGTTTATTTTACAGAGAGAGAGAGAGACAGAGAGAGAAAGAGAGGCAGAGAGAGAGAGAGGCATAGTGGAAGCAGGGGAGAGGCAGAAGAGGGAGACACAGAATCCGAGGCAGGCTCCAGGGTCTGAGATGTTAGCACAGAGGCCAATGCGGGGCTTGAGCTCAGGAACAGCACAGGGAGATCATGACCTGAGCCAGTCTGACAACCCACTGAGCCACCCAGGTACTCCTCCCCTTCTCTTTACTCGTTGAATCCTTATTTAGTTAGAGGGGATAGTAGGCCTGGCTGGAATTTTATTTTCCTTAGACTCTCCTGAAGACAGGTGTGGCTGTTAATTAATTTGGGGGCAATAAGGTAGAGTAAAAGTTCTTGGGTAGGACTTCTGGGAATTTTCTCTAATAGGGGGTAGGTGTTGTGATGGCCAGAGCTCCAGGAAGCCCTTTAATAAACCTGAGGAAAGGGGCACCTGGGTGGCTCGGTAGGCTAAGCGTCCGACTCTTGGTTTCGGCTCAGGTCATGATCTCATGAGTATGAGCCCCGCATCGGACTCTGTGCTAATGGCATGGAGCCTACTTGGGATTCTCTCTCTCCTTCTCTCTCTGCCCCTCCACTGGCTTGCACTCTCTCTTAAAAATACATAAATAAACAAACATTAAAAAAAAAAAAACAATAAACCTGAGGAACAGGGCTCTGCACCAGCATACATAGTAGTGTTCCCACCAGTAGTGCTCCCACTGCCTGTCCTGGGCTGCTTGTTTCATGAGAGGAAAGATTCCCTGCCCCCCATAAGATGATCCCCCCAACCATCTTGTTTAAGCCACTATTTGGGGGAGAGGGTCTTTGTTGCTTAGGGATGAATGAAATTCCTAGCTGATAAAGCAATTTAGCATAGAAACCTGACCCAGGTGGGAAGGGTGGCACATGCCACGGATGGGAGGCAAGTAGCCCAGAGAGGTGTTGGAGAAGGGATCAGCCTAGGAAGAGGCGCCATGGGGAGACAAAGCAGAGTGTGTTCAGGAACTGGAAGGCCAGTGCAGGTAGGAGGCAGAATCTGAAGGAGAACAGTGGAGAGGGATGACGCAGGAGTGGGCTGGGCCCATACCACACCAGTCTTTGGACATTTTCCTGGGAGCCACAGGAAACAACAGAAGAGTTAGAAGCTGGGGTGGGGGGGGGGGGGGGGGGGGTGGGTGGGTTATGATCATTTTTGGAGAGGTCATGTTAGCAGCATGGAGGAGAAAGGAGCTGGATGCCAGGACACCAGTGTCTGTACTTTGCAGCCCAGCAAGGGCTAGATGTGATAGATGCAGATTGTAGCCTGGGTGAGGATCTAACAGTTGAGGAAAGTGAACAGATCTGAAAGCCCTTTAGGAGACAAAATTAATAATAGCCTTTGGAAGTCCATTGCCGATGAAGGAGGGAGAGAGAAGACAGTTTCAAGGATCACTCACAAGTTCTGTCCTTTGATAATCTGTTGATTTATTCATGCACGTTGTAGACACTATTCTTGCTTGCTTGGCATCTTTTTTCTTCCTTCCTTCCTGGAACTATTAGAACCTGCTTGTCATGACAGGAGCCCACAGGACTAGACACTTCCCCAGCAGTTAAGGCAGGGGCAGGGGACCTGGATCTGGCCAGTGGACTGGGACTGTAGCATGTTTGCTTTGTATTGCTTCTATAGACCATCATCCCCATTTTATTTTAAGGTGAAGAGTTTAGGATTTGGGCTCAGACTGTCTTGGTTAAGTCCTGACTTTCTCATTCGCCATGTATAATCTTTAATATATCACTTAGTTTTGATTTTCTTATATGGAATATGGATAACATTGCTCCCAGGAAAATGTCCCCAAATAATGCCCAACTCTCAGATTTGCTGAGGATTTAATAAGATAGCAGATGTAAAAGTACTTTAAAAAGTAAAGTGTTACAAATACAAATATCATGTTTTCTACTAACATTGATTAAAAAAAGAAGAAATATTTGGATCATTTCCGCTCTTTGTAGCAAAAATTAATAATAGTAGTTACCATTTACTGTGCCAAGACATGGTATACTTTACAAGTATTGTGTTTTTATTTACTTTTTATTTTTTTAGAGAGCGAGAGAGAGTACATGCAGGCACTAGAGGGAGAAAGAGAATCCCAAGCAGGCACAGAGCCTGACGTGGGCCTCATTCTCACCACCCTGAGATTATGACCTGAGCTGAAATCAAGAGTCAGACGCTCAACCAACTGAGCCACCCAGGTGCCCCAATATTATCTAGTTTTAAGCTTCACCACAACCTTTTTTAAAAAAATTTTTTTTAAACATTTATTTTTGAGACAGAGAGAGACAGAGCATGAATGGGGGAGGGTCAGAGAGAGAGGGAGACACAGAATCTGAAACAGGCTCCAGGCTCCGAGCTGTCAGCACAGAGCCTGATGCGGGGCTCAAACTCACAGACCGCAAGATCATGACCTGAGCTGAAGTTGGCCGCTTAACCAAGTGAGCCACCCAGGTGCCCCTACCACAAGCTTTAAGATAGAGACCACTCTCCCAATTTTTCAAGTGAGAAAACTAAAAATCAAAAAGATCACATAATTCCCAAAGTCACAGTTAGGAAATGAGAGAAGCAGGATTTGAACCAAGGCTGTCTGATGTCACACTCTTCAACAATACCCTGTAGTGTGCCTGTGCCTCAGATCCCATTTTTGGTAGTACTATCTTGTCTCTATGTGTGATACCTTCATTTCCTCTGTGATCTGCATTTACAGCTTATCTTATTTTCAAATGACAGAGTTGTGCTTCCAGATAGAATTGATGTTGCTAGCACACCCCTGATACACATAATGTGTATATCAAATTGTTATTCTAAGTAATATGTTCTTACCTTAACCTTATGTGGCCTTTTTTCTTCCAAGCACTTAACATCACCTGCTATTGTATTATATGTCTACTTAATTACCAAATTATGATCTGGTGGCCCAACTGCAAGGTAAGCTCCTTGAAGGCAGGGGTCTCATCCATCTTGTTCTGTCCTGCACGTGCCAGGGTTCAGAACAGTGCCAGGCACACAGTGGGCACAGTATATATTTGTCAAATGAACGAATGAATAAGGTTTGAAATGGCTCATGTACATTGCTTTATCCTGCCTCCTGTCTACTGAGAACAACTCTGACTCTTCAAACTTTCAAGGGCTCCTCTAACTCAGTCAGCTTTTCCATAAGTGTAGTCAGGAGACAGGAGACAGTATCAAAAGGCCTTGGGGGGTGTTTTCAAATCAACTGCCTTTCTGTTCAATTTTCCCCTCTCTTTCCCACCCCCGTTTCCCCCTCCTCTAGTGGACAGGAGCTATCTGAGGGCAGGGACCTCTTCTTAGTCATATTTGGTATCCCACACCCAGTACTTTTGCAGATACTCAACAAGTGGGCAGGAACTAGTGAATTACACTCAGGTTCTTGGTCTCCTTACCATATGCTGCCACCGCCTGGCCCACTATAGCTCAATCGACAGGTCCTTGAGGACCCAAACTGCCTGTCTCAGAGCTGGTTCAAGACAGTCAGGTGGAGAGGAGATGGGGATCTCTCCAGCCAGGGTTGATGATATTAGCTATGCATGCAGGGCCAGGAGGCCAGGGGGAACTAGCAGGGAAGTGAGGAGTGGGGGGAGGTCTGTTCTGGCAGAGGGACAGTGGCATGCACACCAGGTCCCACCCACTGTTGTCACCTAGGAGTGATAGAAATTCTGTTACGCATATCTTCCGCTAAATAGTTAGGGATCCACAGATTAGAAGGGAAGGGATTAAAGTCGAGTTCAGACTAGGTTTGAATGTCACCTCTGTCACACACAGGCAGTTTCTTAGCTCACCCGACCTCAAGCACTTCCTCTGCGGAATGGAGACAAGCGTACCTCAACCTACGACTCACCTCATTGGGTTCTTCGAAATGAAATGAGAAAACATATATGGGGACTTAGCACAGTAGTGAAACTTAGAACCACTCAAAAAATCACTGTTAAATTGCCTTACAAACTATAAAATACTGTGCTCATGAAGGGGATTATTAGATACATAGAGGGAGGCTACCCCAGGTCCAGGAAAGGACCTCTCCCAAGACTCACTCCCTTGGCCCTACCCAGATGCTTCACATTCCAGCCTCTGGCCCTTTGGGAACCTCTGTTGAAATGCAGATTTTATCTAGTGCTGTTTAATGGCATTCATTCAAGTTATTAGCACCTTAACTCTAATCAGATTAACCTCTGCTGGAAAAGGAGTCTTGGGCCTGAGAAATGTGAATGAGGGAAAAGGTAGTGTGAGGGGTTCACACCACCCTGAGGTCCTTAACCCTTGGCTGGCATGGGAGGACTTAGAGTGGTGACTAAAGAGGCTGGAGGAGCTGGAGGCATACCGCAGGAAGGGGACTGAAGCAACATGGCACCCTGCATGCCTGCCCTTGCTGTTGGGATGATCAGCTGGAGACTTGTTTACAAAGCCTGAAGGAGTTCACAGTGGTTTGGGTCATTCTGAAGTTTCTCAATCAACTACTTGGGGCGCCTGGGTGGTTCAGTCAGTTAAGCATCTGACTCTTGATTTCACCTCAGGATCGAGCCCTGCAGTGGGCTCTGAGCTGAGCAATGAACCTGCTTGGGATTCTCTGTCTGCCCTTCCCCCACCCCCCTCATGCTCTCTCTCTCTCTCTCTCTCTCTCTCTCTCTCAAATAAATAAATAATTACATAAATAAACAAAAAAAAAAGTTTCAACTACTCTTCTGAGGAAAATGGGGAGAAGTGGAGGGAGGGACTGCTGATGGGGAGAATTTTTTTAGAGTGGATTTACAAAACAACTGAGCAGAAAGTACAGAGTTCCCATATAACCTCCCCCTCCCCCCCCCACTCAGTTTCCCATATAATTAACATGTTGCACTGGTGTCATACATTTGTTATAACTGATGAACCAGTATGGATACAGGATTATTAACTGAAGTTCATGGTTTGTTGTGCTGTATAACCTGTGGGTTTTGCTGGATGTACAATGTCATGAATCCACCACACCTGTATCATACAGAATAGTTCCACTGCCCTAAAGTCCCCTAGATGTAGGACTCCTTATTCTCACAGAGGGTGGAAAGCATGGGTGTAGGGTTGGGCCTTGTTTTGGAAAGGGTGAATTTGTACAGAGTTCCACAGGTAAGGATGCAGAACCCCGGGATGGGGTGGGGGGAGATCCAGCCCGACTTGTGGGGGCCCCTCAGGGGCTGGAGGTGGGGCTGGCTCAGCACCTTGGGGTGTGATGGAACTGTCTCTATTTCCCTCCCCTTTCCTTTTCCTGTCCTCCCTGCCTTTCTTTTGTTAATACTTTCTCTTTTCAGGTTTTAAATATTTTGATAGGCCCTTTATAAAAGACTCAGATGTCCTTTGTTGATGGTTATTAACCTTGACTGTACATTTGAATCATCTACTGAAGGGTTTTTTTTTTTTGCTTTTTTGTTTTTTTTAATCCTGGTGCCTGGGGTCCACCCTGGTTTGGTTAAATCAGATTTCCTGGTGGGGTGAGGCCCAGGTACAGGTGTGGATTCAGAATCTCCCCGGGTGATCTGATGCTCTATGCAGCCCGGGTGGCCAGCCTGTTCCAGGTAATATGCCTATAGTGGCTCCAGATGCTTGGAGGGGGGGGGAGGGCCTCCTTCCAGAGGTCCCACCATAAGACAGGGGGAGATCATGAGTGTCTCTACCACGTAAGAGGCTGTGGACAGAATACTTTACATTTTCACGTGTGTTAACAAAAAGGCAGGTACAACATGTGAGAGCAACATGGTTCAAAATACTGAAAAACTAGAAAAACCTAAATGTGCACTAACATGCACGATTGCATAAAAGCAGCAGCCCTGTACTCTGGAGCACCATACAGCACTCCAAATGAATGAGACACACTCCCTGTATGAATATACAGGGCGATATTCAAAATATGCAAAGCCTGTTTGAGCATGGGAGCTGACTGGTCAGAACAGAAGCCTGCCCAGCGGGGACAGGAGCCAGCCCTGTCACTGCATGGGTACACCAGGGTGAACATCAGCTTTGCTGACACAGGAGAAACATCTCCAGGGTGTTGTTAAGTGGAAAACGCCAGTACCAGAACAGCATGAAGAGTGTGATCCTCTTTATGTAAATAAAAAACAAGCACTAAAAATAGGCATACATATACATATTGGAGAGTAAGTGCAGAGGAAAAGGCCAGGAAAGAGACACAAGGCTGCAAATACAGTCACCCCCCACCCCCCCCACCCCCTCAAATCCCGGAAGGGACTAGGCTTGGGGCTGGTTTGGGGATAGTGATGGGGCTTTTTAACATTTTGTTGATGTAATTCTGTATTATTTTAATTTTTTAGGGTGAACATTTGTTCATGTATCATATGTGAAATGAAAAAAATAGATAATTTTTTTATGAGGGAAAAAAATGCCTGTGAGCTCACAGTTCTGGGTTCTGTCACTTATTAACAGGGCTTCCTACCTTGCCTTTCTGCACCTCAGTTTCCCCATCTAGGACATGGCCATAGTGTGATTTCACACACCACAGGGTTGTAGAGAAGATCAAATAAATGGAGACATAGGATCCTGGGTACGGATGAAAATGTGTATACGAAGAGGCATGGAGAAGGCTGCCTTCCTTCATGAGATGAAAATGGAAAGGATTTACTTTTGAGCAATTTCTACCAAGAGTGAATGAAAATGGCCAATATGAAACTAGCTGCATGGGGACGGAAAGCTGTGTGCCACGGGGGGATTCAGTGGCGACATTTCCCATTTCTAGCTGAGCCACCCCTTTCCCATCTGTCTATTTGTTGATTCATCCATTCCCCAGGTACTTACTAAGCAAGTGTTACACATTGAATTGTGCCTAAAACCCAGTAATTTGTCACCTGGCATTCCCCTCTTGTGTGTCTGTCTCTCTTCTCTTCTTCCTGTAAGGACACCAGTAATATTGGGTTAAGGACCTGACCTACTCCAAAATGACCTCATTTTAACTAATCATCTGCAATGACCTTAATTTCCAAATTGCTGTAGATACAAGCCCCGGAAGGCCAAGGGATTGCCAGCTCCTCCAACTTGCTACCACCTTCTACACACTTTGTACCATGTACATCTGCCTGCTTTGTCATTGCTCTCATGAGAAGCCTCCTTCCTGTCTCCCCACCTCCTGAGTGGAAGACCATGGAAGCAAGAGCCTGTATCTTATTCACCTTTGGTTCCCAGTGCCTAGCAGTCCATTCCTTGAGTATAAGAGCCCTCACTGATAGCAAATATGACCCTGTGGCACAGTTGGAGGACTTGGGTTGCATTCTTCAGTGGCCTTGGCTCTTAGTTGCAGTACCCTCCTGAGGCCTCTGCAGGGTCCTGGGAGGTGTGTATGCCCTCCTGGGTGATTGCTAATGTTTTCCTTCTTCACCACTTGGTGGCTTTTACTAAGAAATATATGGTCACTTCTTTTCTTTCTGAAAAGACTGAGATTATTGAGTCTTTTCTTCGACAAGCTTGGATCAGAAGATGCTGAGCGCCGCTAACTTGTGTTACATGCAGAAGAATTTCCTTCCTGAGATGTTGCCTACATAAAGTAGAATGGAATAAATGTATCAATATAATCCCAGCTCCAAACCAGTGAAAAGTTAGAAACTTGTATAGAAGAATACATTTTGAAATGAAAAATGGGAAAATGTTCATTACATAATATTAAAGGAAATAATAAAAATCATATGTGGTCTGATCTTAACATACCTACCACTAAAAAATTATATGTACAGGGGAAAAAAAGGCTGGAAATAATCACCAAAATGTTATCTTTGGTGGTGAGATTATTATTTTGCTTCCTTAATATTTTTGTTTTCTACAATTAGCATGTATTACTTGATTTTTAAAATAGGTTTGGGGCATCTGCTTGGCTCAGTCGGTAAAGCATGAGACTCTTGATCTTGGGGCTCAAGCCCCAATTTGGATGTAGAGATTACTTTAAAAAAGTTGTTAAACAGGTTCTATATTTTTATGGTGCACCAAAAACTTGGTATTTGGTAAGGAATAAACCTCCTCTTCTGTCCCTGTATTCTTTCAACCTGGTTCCTTTCTTCAGAGGCAACCACAGTTGCCAACTTCTTGACTTATATACACACACACAACATGTGCAGGGGCACCCACACGATACATACATATATATTTTCATACATATTTTTAATACAAGTGGTAGCACATTATATACATTGTTCTGTTCCTTGCTTTTTTCATTTGACAACCTATCTTTGCAATTTTTCTCTATCAGGACAGATAACTGCCAACACTTTTTATAAATGGCACATAGTATTTCATTAGATGGATGTATCAAAATTTATACCCATGCTAAAGCACTTACATTGTTTCCAAATTAAAGTCACTGCTTTGTTGTTACAAACAATGAATGTTCTTGATGGTAATTTTTCATATTTGTAGGAAACTCATATATTACAGGCACATTTGTAGGATAGATGCCTAGAGATGCAATTATTGACTCAATAGGTATGTGATGTTGATGTATTGGCAAATGTTGCTTCATAGAAGTTGTATCAATTTTCATTCCAATAAAAATTTGTGAATATCTGTTTTCCCACATTCTCATAAGCACAGTGAGCTATCAAACTTACAAAAAAATCTTTGCCAACCCTACAGGTGAAAGATGGTGTTTCATGATAACTGAAATTTGCGTTCCTCTTATTATGACTTAGGGTGAACATCTTTTCTTATGTTCAAGAGCTATTTGGGTTTCTTTTTCTGTGGAGTTGTTTCTATTCTTTGTTCATTTTCCCATTAGATTGTTGGGTTTTCTCTTATTTCCTTTTAGTTCTTTATACATTAAAAAAATAGCACTTGATTGGGGTGCCTGAGTGGCTCAGTCAGTCAAGTGACTGACTCTTGAATTCAGCTCAGGTCATGATCTCACTGTTCATGCATTGGAGCTCCGCATTGGGCTCTGCACTGACTGTGGGGTCTGTTTGAGATTCTCCCTCACTCTCTTCTCTCCCTGCTCATGTACTGTCTGTCTCTCTCAAAATAAATAAATACACTTAAAAAAAAAAAAGAAAGAAAAAGAAAATAGCACTTGATTATCATATGTGTTAAAAATATTCTCACTTTTTTTCGGGGACTGTGAAGCTGGGAAGATTTTGGCCAGGCCGAGGATGTCGAATCTTGCTGTCCTCCTACCCTTTGGACCTTTCTCTGAAGCTCCTCAATAAAATGGTTTGATACCCCCAACATTTAAAAAGTTTTTTTTAATGCTTTTATTTTATTTTTGAGAGAGAGTGAGCAGGGGAGGGGCAGAGAGGGAGAGGAAGACACAGAATCGTAAGCAGGCTCCAGACATTGAACGTGTCTGCACAGAGCCCGACTTGGGGCTCACACCCAGAACTGTGAGATTACGACCTGAGCTGAAGTCAGATGCTTAACCAATTGAGCCACCCAGGTGCCCCTGATCTCTATAACATTTTTTTTTTTTTCCCAGTTGGTTGCTTACTTTTTTGGTTTTACTGAGGCATTATTATTATTATTTTTGGTTTGGTCTGGTTTGGTTTCATAGAAAACAAACAGTAAAAAGTTTCTACATGTTAAAATTCACCACTCTTGGGACGCCTGTCTGGCTCAGGAAGTGGAGCATGTGAGTCTTGATCTCGGGGTGGAGAGTTCGAGCCCCACATTGGGGGCCGAGATTACATAAAAAAAAACCATCACTCTTTTATGCTTCTGGATTTTGTGTCATACTTTCTTTCCCATGAGGTTATAAAATGCTTCTCATCTTTCTGTCTAGTAATTCATGCTTTCATTGAAATCTTTTGCCTGTCAGAATCTATTATGATGTTAATAGCGAGCGAGGTGTCACCTTTACTTTTTTCTTCAGATGGATATCCAGTCGAACCAAGATCATTTATTTAACATGCAAAATTCTCAAAAACTGTCTTAAATCTATTTCTGAATTTTCTCTTTGGTGTTAGTGATCTTTGTTTCTATTCACGTTTTAAGGACATTGAATAGTTTTTTATATATGGTAGATTTAACCTTCCTTGTTACTTTAATTTTTGCAAAATGTTCCTGGCTATTCTTGGTAATTTTTCCATATGAAATTTAGAACCAGCTAGTCTAGTTCCAAAAAAATACCCTTTTGGTATTTTTATTGGGATGGCATTAAATTTACAGATGAACTGTCTTTGACAGCTTTATGGCATTGAGAATCCAAGGACACTTTGTGCCTCTGCATTGTCAAATCTTTTGTGTCTTTCAGTAGCACCAAAATTGTAAATTATAGAGCCTGCATTTCTTGGTAAGTTATTCTCAGGATTTAAAAATTTAAAAACCAATTTTTATTTTCTATTCTAAATAAGGTCTTTGCTTTCTTTGCCTTTTCTTTCTTTTTTTTTTTAATGTTTTTATTTATTTTTGAAGGAGAGAGAGACAGAGCATGAGGGAGGAGGAGCAGAGTGAGAGGGAGACATAGAATTTGAAGCAGGCTCCGGGCTCTAAGCTGTCAGCACAGAGCCCGATGCGGGGCTTGAACTCACGAACTGTGAGATCATGACCTGAGCTGAAGTCGGACACTTAACCGACTGAGCCACCCCGGTGCCCCTTTCTTTGCCTTTTCTAATAGGGCACTTTTGTAGATATGAGTGTTACTTGATTTCCATATATACACAAGGGGAATTTATTGAATTCTGAGTTTGTTATATTTTCCTTTAATTCTCCTTTTTCCAGGTATACAAAGGATCTGCAGACTACTGCCTCTGGGACAAGGCCAGCCATGGACTATTTTTATACCACTGAGAACTAAAATTTTATTTGTTTATATTTTGTTGACATTTTGAAAGAATTGTTTTTTAAAAAAGGAAGATGGAAAAAATGCAACAGAGTTCATTTACTATCTGGTCCTTTAACATACAAGTTCAGTGACCTTTGAAGCATACAATTGTATTGCTTGCCTTTAATGGTAATTGATGTCTACCTTTCTGATTTCTCTTTCTCCTTTAACCACCTTTTCTGGGACCTGATGATAATGGATATTTGTGTCTTGTTCTTAATTCTTTTTCACATTTGTGTGTTTAGGAGGGTACTGGCTTTTAGGTTATGATAGGTTTATGCTATCATGTTAAGGAAGTACCAGAACACCTGTGTGGCTCCATCGGTTGAGCTTCTGATTCTTGATTTCAGCTCGGGTCATGGCCTCAGAGTTCATGAGATGGAGCCCCGAATCGGGTCTGTGCTCACAGCACAGGGTCTGCTTGGGATTCTCCCTCTCCCTCTCTCTCTCTGCTCCTCTCCCACTTGCATTCTCTTTCTCTTTCTCAAAATAAATAAATAAATATTAAATAAAGAAAGTACCTATCTATCTTTACTTTCTTAAGTATTTTACAGAAACAAAAAGATGTTTAATTTTATTTTTCAGCATCTACAGAGAATGTTATTTTTTTCTCTATTAAAATGGAGAATCATATAAAGAGCTTTCAATAGTGAATCATTTTTATAGTTCTGGAATCAACACTTTGCTTTCGTATTCATAAGTGAGAGTGGTTTTTTTTTTTATTTTTATAAAAACTCTGTCAGGTTTACTTTATCTATAAATATCATTTGAAAACTTTCCTTTCTAAAAGTCAAAGACATGGGATGCCTGGTTGGCTCAGTTAATTGAGTGTCCGTCTCTTGATTTTGGCTCAGATCATGATCTTAGGGTTGTGAGATAGAGCTTTGCGTGGGGCTCTGTGCTCACAGCTTGGAGCCTGCTTGGGATTCTGCCCCTCTCTCTCTGCCCCTTCCCTGCTCATGCACATGCATGTGCATACTCTCTCTCTCTCTAAATAAATAAATAAACTTTAAAAATATTTTAAAAAATAAAATAAAAAATAGAAATAAAAGTAAAAGACATAGATACAAACGATTTAAAGAAGCAAAGCTTTGCAAGATTTACTGGAAGAAAGAGAACGCACCTGTTCCACTCCTCATCTTACCTCCTCTCTCTAGAAGCAATCACTTCTCAAGCCCTCTGTATCAGCCTCCTAGGATGCTTTAACAAATTACCATCAGTGTGATGGCATAACAACAGGACTTGATTCTCTAACAGTTCTTGAGCCTGGAAGTCTGCAGTCAAAGTGTCAACAGGACCATACTCCCTGGGGAGGTGGGGAAGGGGGGACGGGGAGCAGGGCTCTAGGGAAGAACCCTTCCTTGCCTCTTCCTAGTTTCTGGTGGGTTGCTGGTAATCCTTGGCGTTCTTGTTTGCAGCTGTGACACTACCATCTCTGCCTGTGTCACCAGTGGCTTTCCCCTGTGGCTGATTCACAATCTCCCTATGTGGGCTTCCCCTGTGTCTGTGTCTCTGTGTCCCTATGAAGACACCCCTGATAAAAATCTATCAGTGGATTAAGGCCCTTCATCACCCACTACAACCTCATTTTAACTTGATTACAGCTGCAAAGACCTTATATCTAAATAAGATCACATTATCAGGTCCTGGGTGGGCATGAATTTGGGGAGACTCTTGAACCCAGTACAGTCCTCCCTTTAGGCCCCCCAAAACTCATGTTTGTCCATGTGCAAACTGCATTATCCCCATCTCAGTATCTCCTGAAGTCTCAACTCATTAGCATCTACTTTAAGTCTAGAATCTAAATGTCGTCAAGTGAAAATGCCCCAAATCTCCTCATTTAGATCATCTAAATTTGGTGTGGATGAGCCTCTGGGGTGTGATCCATCCTGGGTCAAAATTCCTCTCCCTCTGGAACATGTGAAACTGGAGAATTAGTTTTCTGCTTCCAAAATTAAATGTTGGGCCAGGCATAGGATAAATATTCCCATTCCAAAAGGGAAGAAATGGAAGTGATGAAGGGTTCACTTGTCCTGAGCAAGTCTCAAACGCAGCAGGGAAAATTCCATTTAGGTCTCAAGGCCTGAGAATGAGGCTCTGTAGCTCAGTGCTCTCTGCCTTCTATGCCTGTGGAGGCCCCAGCCTCTAGGTCTCTGGTTCTGCCCGTTCTGACCTCTCTATCAGTGACTCTATCCTGTGTATTATAGGATACCAAGCTCCTCTTCAAAGATCATCCATCATGTCATTAAAAAAAATTTTTTTTAATATTTACTTAGAGAGAGACAGAGACAGAGCATGAGCAGGGAAGGGGCACAAAGAGAGAGAGAGACACAGAATTTGAACCAGGCTCCAGGCTCTGAGCTGTCAGCACAGAACCTGATGCAGAGCATGAACCCACAAGCATCGAGATCATGACCTGAGCTGAAGTCGGATGCTCAACCGACTGAGCCACCCAAGCGCCCCTCCTTCATTTCATTTTATCTCTGCCCCTCTCTGTCCAGGCTGATGGTGTTGAAGCTGGTACAAAATTCTCTAAACCCTTGTTGGTCTTCTGTGAATGTCAAGAGGATCCATGCTATTAGACATGACCGGGTCTCTGCAGAGCTTTGAAGATAACCTCATCTCTATTCCTGGCTCCTGCTGAGGTGGCTGGTTGAATCCATTGTCACACACCACAGGGGTGTCCAATGGCACTGTGGGTGCTGTCTACATGAGAACATGCTTTCTCATCTTTTCTAGTATGGATGGCTGAGAATTTTCCAAATCATCCGGTTCTGGTTCCTTTTTACTTAACAGTTCCTTCCTCAACTTATCTCTCTTCTGTACTATACTGTACACTATAAGTGTACTATAAGCAGTGAGGAAAAACCCAGCCTTCAATACTTTGTTTGGAAGACTCCAGGTCAGGGGTGCCTGGGTGGCTCAATCTGTTAAGCGTCTGACTTCAGCTCAGGTCATGATCTCGTGGTTCGTGGGTTCAAGCCCTGTGTCAGGCTTGATGCTGACAGTGCAGATTCTGTCTCCTTCTCTCTCTGCCCACCCCCCATATACTCTCTCTCTCTCTCAAAAATAAACGAACACTTAAAAATAAATAAATAGCAATCCCTATCAAAATAACACGAGCATTCTTTACAGAGCCAGAACAAACCTAAAGTTTGTATGGAACCAGAAAAGACCCTGAATAGCCAAAGCAATCTTGAAAAAGAAAAGTAAAGCTGGAGGCATCACAATCCTGGACTTCAAGCTGTGTTTGTTACAAAGCTGTAATCATCAAGACAGTATGGTACTGGCACAAAAACAGACGCTCAGATCAATGGAACAGAATAGAGAACCCAGAAATGGATCCACAAACGTATGGCCAACTAATCTTTGAAAAGCAGGAAAGACTATCCCATGGAATAAAGACAGTCTCTTCAGCAAGTGGTGCTGGGAAAACTGGACAGCGACATGCAGAAGAATGAACCTGGACCACTTTCTTACTTCATACACAAAAATAAACTCAAAATGGATGAAAGACCTAAACGTAAGACAGGAAGGCATCAAAATCCCAGAGGACAAAGCAGGCAAAACCTCTGTGACCTCAGCTGCAGCAACTTCTTACTCAACATGTCTCCGCAGGCAAGGGAAACAAAAGCAAAAATGAACTATTGGGCCCTCATCAAAACAAAAAGCTTCTGCAAGTGAAGGAAACAATCAGCAAAACTAAAAGGCAACCGACAGAATGAGAGAAGATATTTGCAAATCACATATCAGATAAATGGTTAGTATCCAAAATCTATAAGGAACTTATCAAACCCAATACCCAAAAAACAAATAATCCAATGAAGAAATGGGCAAAAGACATGATAGACATTTCTCAAAAGAAGACATCCAGATGGCCAACCGATACATGAAAAAATGCTCAACATCACTCATCACCAGGGAAATACAAATCAAAATCACAGTGAGATACCACCTCACACCTGTCAGAATGGCTAACATTAACAACTCAGGCAACAACAGATGTTGACGGAGATGCGGAGAACAAGGATCTCTTTTGCGCTGCTGGTGGGAATGCAAGCTGGTGCAGCCACTCTGGAAAACAGTATGGAGGTTCCTCAAAAAATTAAAAATAGAACTATCCTATGACCCAGCAATTGCATTACTAGGTATCTATCCAAGGGATACAGGTGTGCAGTTTCTAAGGGGCACATGCACCCTATAGCAGCACTATCAACAATAGCCAAAGTATGGAAAGATCCCAAATGTCCACTGATGGATGAATGGACAAAGAAGATGTGGTATATATATATATACAATGGAGTATTACTCGGCAATCAAAAAGAATGAAATCTTGCCATTTGCAACCACATGGATGGAAAGGGAGGGTATTATGCTAAGCGAAATTAGTCAGAGAAAGACAAATATCATGACTTTACTCATATGAGGACTTTAAGAGACAAAACAGATGAACACAGGGAAGGGAAGCAAAAATAGTATAAAAAACAGGGAGGGGGACAAAACATATATTTAAGAGACTCTTAAATATAGAGAACAAACAGAGGGTTACTGGGGGGGGTGGGGGGGGGGGGGGGATGGGCTAAATGAGTAAGGGACATTAAGGAATCTACTCCTGAAATTATTGTTGCACTATATGCTAACTAACTTGGATGTAAATTAAAAGATAAATAAAATAAAATAAAAATAAATAAATAAACAAACAAACACTCTAGTTCATTACTGCCAAGCTCTACCTTCCATCCAACAGTATAACACAATCCAGCCAAATTTTCTGACATTCATAACAAAGGGCATATTTCCTCCAGAGTCCCATAGCATACTCCTCACTTCCTTCAAAGGCCTTACCAGAAGTCCCTTTAATATTTCTGCTGACATTCTTTTTATAATGATATATATTTTTTCCAAGATGATAGATGCTTGTCTACCATTCTTTTCACTTCCTGTGAGCCCATACCAGAATTGTCTGTAACATCCACGTTTCCACCAATTGTCTCTTCAAGGCAATCCTGGCTTTTTCTAGAGTGCACCTCAAAATTCTTCCAGCCTTGTTACTCAGTTTCAAAGCCACTTCCACATTTTTAGGTATGTGGTACAGCAGCACCCCACTTCCTGGTAACAGAATCTAGATCGGTCAGGACTCTTGAGAGAATGGAACCAATTTATTTAAAGGAGTTGGCTTACTTGATTGCAGAGAGAGAGGCAAGTCTGAAATCCATAGGGCAGACCAGCAGTGTGGAAACTGAGACAGGTGTTGATGCTACAGTCTTTTTTTTTTTTTTTTTTGAGTTTATTTCTTTTTGAGAGAGAGCAAGTGGAGGAGGGGCAGACAGAGAGGGAGACAGAGAATCTCAAGCAGGCTCCTCACTGCCAGCACAGAGCCCAATGTGGGACTCAAACCCATGAATCGTGAGATCATGACACAAACTGAAATCAAGAGTCAGACGCTTAATGGACTGAGCCACCCGGGTGCCCTGATGCTGCAGTCTTAGGCAGAATTTTGCCTTCTCTGGGAAATCTGTTTTTGCCCTTAAGGCCTTAACTGATTGGATGAGGCCCATCCACATGATCAAGGACAGTCTCTTTCACGTAAAGTCAACTGACTGTAGATATTCACCACACCTGTAAAAAGCTTCACAGTAACATCTAGATTAGTATTTGATTAAACAAATGGGTATTAGAGCTTAACCAAGGTAACACACAAAACGAACCATCACACACACCCACACCCACTAAGGAGCAGTCCAAAATTAAAATGTTTTACTTACCTACTTGTTTATTTACTTACTTACTTACTTTATGTATGTATGTATGTATGTATTTACTTATTTATTTATTTAAGTAATCTCATGCCCAATGTGTGGTTTGAACTCTAGACCCAGAGACCAAGAGTCACATGCTCTACCAACTGAGCCAGCCAGATACCCCAAGGTGTACAGAAAATGACAATCTTTCCAAAAAAATTTACTTTACATCCACGTTTTCAGAAACTGTAAATTGTGGATTATGAGGTACAATATAGAACTCATAAAGTCAAAGTCAAAATGAAAATCATGCAACTTCTTTTTTTTAAGTTTTGAACTGTAAAAAACATTCAAAGGAGGGGTATCTGGGTGGCTCAGTCAGTTAAGTGTCCAACTTTGACTCAGGTTGATCTCACAGTTCTCGGGTTTGAGCCCCACATTGGGCTTTGCCTGGTTGGGATTCTCTCTCTCCCTCTCTTTGCCCCTCCCCCTCTCATGCTTTCTCTCTCTCTCAAAATAAATAAATAAAACTTAAAAAAACAAAACAAAAGAATGCTGGGGCATCTGGGTGCCTCACCTAGCAGTTTGTGAATTTGAGCCCCGAGTCAGGCTCTGTGCTGACAGCTCAGAGTCTGTAGCCTGCTTCAGACTCTGTGTCTCCCTCTCTCTGTGCCCTCTTCCACTCATACTCTGTCTCTCTCTCTCTCAAAAATAAATAAATATTTAAAAAAATTAGCACTGTAAAAAAAAATATTTCTCACTTAAAAAAACATGCAAAGGAATATAAGAAAAAGCATTTATATAATTTTAAGAAAAATAATAAAATAAACTTTTGGGCACTCACCGTTGTAGGACAAGAAATCGAACATTATTATCACTCAGACATACATGCTCCTATGCTCTTTACTAACTGCATTTTCTGTCCTCCTTCCTCACACAGAGCAAATTTTGTGCTAATTATTTTCTTTCTTTTCTTTAGCAATTTTACTTCCTAAGTAGTGCTATCATTTATATTATTATCTATTTATTGGAGCACCTGGGTGGCTCAGTCAGTGAAGTGTCTGACTTCAGCTTGGGTCATGATCTCCTGGTTCATGAGTTCAAGCCCTGAGTCGGGCTTTGTGCTGACAGCTCAGAGACTGGAGCTGGCTTCAGGTTCTGTGTCTCCCTTTCTCTGCCCCTCCCCTGCTCATGTTCTGTATCTATTTCTCTCAATAATAAAATAAACATTAAAAAATTTATTAATAATAAATAAATATCTATTTATTTACTTCATATGAGTAGAATTCTACTGCATGCAGACTTGCTTCTTTTGCCCATGTCATACTTTTAAAAAATATTTATTTATTTGTTGAGAGAGACAGAGAGAAAGCAGGGGAGGAGCAGAGAGAGGGACAGAAGATCCAAAGCAAGCTCTGTGCTGACAGCAGTGAGTCCAATGTGGGGCTCCAACTCACAAACCATGAGATCATGACTTGAGCCAAAGTCCTTCGCTTAACTGGCTGAGCCACCCAGATGCCCCACCCGTATCATATTTTTAAGATTTGCCCATTCTGGTGCACATGGCTATCTCATAGTTTTTGCTCTCAGAGAGTATCCCTGTGTATGACAATACCTCAAGTAACCTATCCACTGTTGATGGACATTTGGTTTGCTTCCATCTTTTTCTTTCATCAACAATGCCACTATAAACCTTCTTGTAAAAGTCTTCTGGTGCATATGTGCAAGAGCTAAATAGTTTCACACAATGATGCTGACATTTTGAATTCCCATCAGCAATTAGATGAGAGTTCCATTGCTTCATATTCTCACTAACCCTTGGGATTGGCAGAATTTTTAATATTTGTTAATTGGTAGGTATAAAGTATATGTTGTTGTAATTTTAATTTGCATTTTCCTGACTGCTGATGGTTGAAGATAGTTTTATATATGTTTGGAAAATTCGTGCCTCTGGGATTTTTGTGAATTAATTTTGCCAAATTTGCGGTGGAGGCTGTTTGTCTTCTTCCTACTGATTTGGGGGATTTTTTTAAATGTTTATTTTTGAGAGACAGAGAGAGGCAGAGCACAAGCGGAGGAGGGGCAGAGAAAGAGGGAGAGAGGGAGACCCAGAATCCAGCTGTCAGCACAGAGTCCGATGTGGGGCTCGGAGCCATGAACCGTGAGATCTTGACCTGAGCTGAAGTTGGACACTTAACAGACTGAGCCCTGGGAGTTTTTGTATTTTGGATAATAATCTTTTTAGGTCTTATTATTTAAATGTAGTTTTTGATAGTGCCTTTTGATGAATAGATGATTTTAACTTTAAGAAGATAATGAGTTTCCTTATGGCATATGAACTTCTTTTCAAATGCTTACTGGCCATTTGGATATCATCTTTCCTGAGGTTTCTGTTCAAGCCTCTTGTCCATTTCAAAAACATTTATTATGGGATGTACCTGGGTGGCTCAGTCGATTAAGCATCCGACTCTTGATTTCAGTTTAGGTCATGGTCTCAACAGTTGGTGAGACTGAGCCCTGAGCTGGGCTCTGCACAGACAACAGGGACCCTGCTTGGGATTCTCTCTCTCCCTTTCTCTCTGTCCCTCCCCCCCACTCTCTCTCTCTTTCTCAGAATAAATAAACTTAAAAAAAATAAAAAATGAAAAATTTTCTTTTTGTCTTTTCCCTATTCCTTTATAGGAGTTTTTAATATAACTTGAATTATTTGTCTTTTCTCAAATATATATATATTGTGGATAATTTCTCCCAATCTGTGACTTGCCTTTTCACTTTTTAGATGTCTTTTGATGAGCACAAATTTTGAATTTTGATGAATCCAATCGATCATTTAAAACATTTTATAGTTAGTATTTTTGCATCCTGTTTAAAAATATTTTCCCACTCTAAGTTCATGAAGATGTTTTCCTATGCAATCTCCTAGAAACTTTATAGTTTTAGTTATCATGCATGGCTGTATGATTCATCTTCAATTAACTTTTGTGTATGCAATGAAATTGGGGTCATGCTTAATTTTTTTCCTATATGAATACCCAGTTGTTCTAGCACCACATATTGAAAAGTTTGTTTTCCCTCCATTGAATCATATTGGCACCTTTTTCAAAAATCAAGCAATTGTATTTATGTGGTTTCACTTCTAGACTTCTCTACTCTATTCCACTATTTGTTATGACAATACCATGCTGCGTTAATTTCTATAACTTTATGTTGTCCTAAAATATGACAGTGTAAGTTCTCCAATTTTCCTTTCTTCTTCAAAATTTTAGAATAAGCATGTCAACTTTTTCAAAAAGGCTGCTGGGGTTTTGACTGAGATTTCATTGAAACTAGAGATCTATAAATCAATTTGGGACAAACTAACATCTTCATAATAGTGAGCATCCCCATTGATGAGCATGGCATATCTCTACATTTATTTAGGTCTTCTTATATTTTTTCCTCAGAAATATTTAAAAAATTATCATTATAAATTTCTCGCATATATTGTTATATTTGTTTCCAAGAATTTGATTTTTTTAATCATTATGGTAAATGATTTTACTTTTTATTTTTGTTTTCCAACTGTTCACTGTTAGTATAGAAAATAGTATAGAAAAATATATAATTATATAACTATATATAAATATAGTATATAAAAATACATATAAATATAATTGATTTATGTATATTAATCAGTGACCTTGCTAAATTCACTTACTAGTTAAAGCAGTTTGTTTTTAGATTTGCTTAGATTTTTTTCTATGTGTGGTTTCATAGATAAAATTCTACTTTTTTTCCTAATACTTATGCATTTTTTTTCTCTTTCTTGCCTTATTGTGCTGACTATGACCTCCAGTATAATGTTAAACAGAAGTGGTGAGAGTGGACATCCTAGCCTGCTCTTAGAGGAAACTATTCAGTATTTGACTATTAAGTTTCATGTTACTATAGGTTTTAAGAAAATATTTTATCATTGAAGAAGTTCCTTCTTACTCTCAATTTTCTGAGATTATGGGCAGATACTGAATTTACTGAATGTTTTGTATTTTTATTCTGTCAAGGTGATTATATTGTTTCTTCCTTTATTCTGTTAATGTGATATATGTTGTTTTTCAAATGTTAATCTAATCTTGCCATCCTGGGATAAATCCCACTCAGTCATGATATAATGTTCTTTTCACATCTTGCTGAATTTGATTTGCTAATACATTTATGAGAACTTTTTAAACTTTTTTTAAAAGTTTCTTTATTTATTTTTGAGAGAGAGACAGTGTGAGCAGGGGAGGGGCAGACAGAAAGAGAGAGAGAGAGTGAGAGAGGATCCCAAGCAGGCTCCGTGCTGCCAGCACAGAACCCGATGTGAGGCTTGAACTCAGGAAACTGTGAGATCATGACCCGAGCTGAAACTGAGTCAGATGCTTAACTGACTGAGCCACCCAGGTACCCCAAGGGCTTTTTAATATGTGTAACTATGTTTGTAAGGGATATTGGTTTGTATTTTCTTTTTTTGTAATGTCCTTGTCTGGTTTTATTATCAGTGTTATTTTTGGCTTCATAAAATTAGTTGAGAAGCATTCCCTTTTTACTGAACAAATTTGAATAAGATTAACATTATTATTATTTTTTTTAACTTTTTTTAACGTTTATTTATTTTTGAGACAGAGAGAGACAGAGCATGAATGGGGGAGGGTCAGAGAGAGGGAGACACAGAATCTGAAACAGGCTCCAGGCTCTGAGCTGTCAGCACAGAGCCCGACGCGGGGCTCGAACTCACGGACCGCGAGATCATGACCTGAGCCGAAGTCAGCCGCTTAACCAACTGAGCCACCCAGGCGCCCCATGATTAATATTATTTTTTATACATTTGGCAAAATTCACTATAAAATTATCAGCATCTAGAGTTGTCTCTTTACAAGATTTCTCTTTACAAATACCTTAACAGATCTAGAGCTATTCACATTTTATATTTCTTCTTGTATCTGTTTCACAGTGAGTGGTGTTTCTCAAAAAACTTTATCCACTCATCTAAGTTGTCAAACTTATTGGCATAAAGTTATCAGCATAATATCCTTCTATTTTTCTTTAATATTTGTAGTTTGAAATAATATCTCCTTTTCATTCCTGATACTGGTAATTTGTCTTTTTTTTCTTCTCAATCAGTCTTGCTGTGGCTTTATCAATCTTACTCATCTTTGTTTTAGATCTTCATATATCTGTTTTCTCATTCTTTAATTTATGTTCTTATCTATATTATTTCCATCTTTCCATTTCCTTTGATTTGCATTTATTTTCTAGTTCCTAAATGGATGCATTTAAAGTTATAAATTTCTAACTTAATTCTAAATTTCTAAAGCTTTATAAATTGCTGGTTTAGTGGCATCCCAAATTTCTATGTTAAATTTACATTATTATTAAAATTGAAATGTTTTCTAATTTTAATTCTGATTTCTTCTTTGGCTCATAAATTATTTAAAAATATAATGCTTAATTTTCAAACATTTGAAGATTTTCCATAATTTGTTCTATTATTTTCTATTAGTTTTTGTTGTTAATTTTTAGCTTATTCCTATTGTGGCCTGAGATCATTCTTGTATGATTTCAGTTCTTTGGATTTTATTAATATTTATTTTATAGCTCAGCATATAGTCCGGGTTAGTGAATATTCAATGTGTATTTGGAAGAATGAATATTCTGAAGTTGTTGAATGTAATGTTCTTTAGATATATCAATTGGGTCAAGTTGAATAAAACTGTTGTTCACCTCTTTTATAGATTTACTGTTTTTCAGTCTGTCTATTCTATCAATTATTCCCCAGCCCCAGCCCCTTTAGCTCTGTCCATTTTTGCTCTACTTATTTTGGGGTTCTATTATTAAATGCATATGAGTTTTAGATTGCTATGCCTTTATGATGAATTGACTTTTTTATAATTCTTTTTTATTAAAAAAAAATTTTTTTTTAACGTTTATTTATTTTTGAGACAGAGAGAGACAGAGCATGAATGCAGGAGGGTCAGAGAGAGAGAAGGAGACACAGAATCTGAAACAGGCTCCAGGCTCCGAGCTGTCAGCACAGAGCCTGACGCGGGGCTTGAACTCACGGACGTGAGATCATGACCTGGGCTGAAGTCGGACGCTCAACCGACTGAGCCACTCAGGCGCCCCCCCTTTTTTTTTTTTCAAATTTTTTTTAACATTTATTTATTTTTGAGACAGAGAGAGACAGAGCACTTTTTTATAATTCTTAAATGCCTTTCTTTAACTCTGGAAATAATTTTTGTCATAAAGTTTAGTTTCCTCTGATGTTAATCCAACCCAGCCAAATATATATGGGTATATATATAAAATTATATATTTTTTCATATATAAATGTGTTTATTTTCAACCTGTGTTCATATATTTAAAGTATGTCTCCTGTAAACAGCACATAGCACATAGTGGGGTTATGGTTTTTTTTAATCTATTTGAAAATCTCTGTATTTTAATTGGTGTTTTTCAGTCCACTTATACTTAATATAACCACTGATATGATTTAATTCTACTATCTTGCTATTTATTTTGGTTTGTCACATTTGTTTTTTTGTTCCTCATCTCTACTTTATTTTTGATTTATCAACTTTTTTGTTATTCAATTTTATTCCCATCCCTTTGCTTTTAATCTTTCATTTTTATGCTTTTGGTTTGTATCTAGTAAGAAGCATATTCCTGGACTTTTTGTTCAATTTTTGCTCACTATAACAATCAATTTTGTCACTTACAGTATTGTAAATATGAATATATCTTAATATTTTTTTCTCTACCATTTTAAAAATATTTTCTACTTTTCCTGCCTGTTCTGTGTTTACTTGTCTTTACTTTCTTTTGCATTGATATACATATTTTTCCATTTCCTCCTCAACTGGTCTGGAAGTTTTATACTATGTTTGTATTCCAGATGATTACTCCAGAAATTTTAATATTTATACTTACAAAAGCCTGGGGAGGTTTATATTTTTGTTCTCTTCTTGTTCCAAGAGCCTTGGCACACTACACATCCTATATGGTCTATATGTTAATTTTATCATAGAAGAATTATAGAAGGAACAAAAAATAGTGCTGAAAACTGTCAGTGACATGTAAAATGAACATTAAAAATTAATTAAAATATAAAAAAGAAAAGAAATATTTTAAGGATATGAGAGAAAATGACAGACAAGGAAGATAAGGACAATCCAAGAAATGAACAATGAGTTTCTGTAAGGAAAAGAATATTGGAAATGAAAGAGAAAAATAGTAAATAGATGATAGATGAAAACACTTCTTAAAAGATATGTATGTGTTGATTGTAACTGTGTTCCAGGAAAATCTTTAATAATAAACTGTCAAAACTGTCATGTATTTCAATAAAGTTCATGGAATTCTAGGATTAAGAATTTTTTAAGTAAAAAAGATAAAAGTAATAAACAATCCTATGGGCACCTAAGCAAGAATTCTCATCATTTATGAAGAAAATACTATCAGGCTGGCTTGATATTTCTACAGTAACATTCTAATATTGGAAAAAAGCAGGGGCACCTGGGTGGCTCATTCAGTTAAATGTCGAGTCTTGATTTCGGCTCAGGTCAAAATCCCAGTATCATGAGATCGAGTCCTGCCTCAGGCTCTGTGCTGAGCATGGAGCCTCATTTAGATTCTCTCTCTCCCTCTCCCCTTCCTGCTGCCTCTCCCCCACTTGTGGGCAAGCTCTCTCTGTCTCTCAAAAATACATACATACATACATACAGAAAGAAAGAAAGAAAGAAAGAAAAAGAAAGCAAAAGAAGATCTACAAACCCTCAAGGAAAAAGTGTCACACAAGAATCTTATGCACAAAATCTTTCACTTTATCTGAAGGCAGTGACAGATATTTTAAAAATCCTCTTGACCGGGGTGCCTGGGTGGCTCAGTCAGTGAGATCAAGCCCTGCATTGGTCTCTGTGCTGACAGCTCAGAGCCTGGAGCCTGCTTTAGATTCTGGGTCTCCCTCTCTCTCTGTGTCTCCCCTACTTGTACCCTGTCTCTGAAAAATAAATAAACATTAAAGAAAAAAAATCCTCTTGACTATCTACTAGATTGAGCATATTAAATTTGCATTTTTCTAGGTAAAACGGGTCAAATATTGGCAATTTCATGTAGTTTAACCTAACATCTGGTGACAAAAAGATAAATGGAAAACCCACATTAAAAGGATTTAAATATATAGTGACAGTTTAGGCGTGCCTGGCTGGCTCAGTCAGAAGAGCATGTGACTCGTAATCTCGGGGTCGTGAGTTTGAACCCCATGTTGGAAGGCCCATGTTTAGAGATTACTTAAAAATAAAATCTTGAAAGAAAGAAATAAAACCAGTTCAAAATGTGTACAAATTACTATTTCAGAAAAGAGTATAAACACTTCCAATTTGGCAATGTAGGAATAATAATATAAGTAATGAAAATCTTGAGATGGAAAAAAGGGGAGAGATAAGAAGTTTACCCTTATTTCTTCATCCTTAATATGAGGACAGGGAGGTCTGGAATGAATAGAATACTGTAAAACCTTGGATTGCGAGTAGAGTAACTTGTTCTGCGAGTGTTCTGCAAGACGAGCAAACATTTCTAGTAAATTTTAACTTGATAAATGAGCAATATCTTGCCATACAAGTAGTACGTGATGCTGAATGTCACATGATCACAACTGAAACAATGGTTCTTGAAATTCACTTTGATATACGAGTGCTTTGGATTACAAGCATGTTTCCAGCATGTTCCAAGCTTTCAAACCAAGGTTTTAATGTACATGTGAAGCTGGGAACATGTATGAACTGGGTAGCTCCAACTTGTTTGTCATCATGTTTTCTTTCCCCTTCTTTAATAGAAGATGGAAAGCTAAAATTCTAGCTATACTTTAACCACTTGCAACTAGTTAACAGCAGGATAGCACTATTTCTTTTTTATAGTTTATTCATGTATTTTGAGAGAGCGAGCATGACACGCACAAGTGGAGGAGGGGCAGGGAGAAAGGAAGAGAGAGAGAATCCCAAGCAGGCTCTGCACTGCCAGTGGGGCTCGAACTCATGAACTGTGAGATCTGGACCTGAGCAGAAAGTCGGACACTTAACCAACTGACCCACCTAGGCGCCCCAGATAACACCATTTCCAATCAAAGAGCTGTAAGTGCAAATCTGCTTGGAGAGGATTTCTTTTCTGGATAAAGAGACAAAATCACAAAAGGAAAGGAGACTTTGGCCCTGTTTTTTCCTTCTTGGAATATGGGTGAGACCCCAGAGGGGCAGCAGTCACTCACCAACATGGAAGTTGGTAGAACTCAAAGATGGAATGAGCTTGGGGCTTGGATGAAATTGGGGGGCCACTACCATATCCCAGGACTGACTGCCTGTCCTAAGAACTTTTATTTAAGCCTTTTGTATTTAAACCCCGGTTGTTGGTTGTTAAAGCCAAACTCAATCTTCATAGATCCTGATTTTGGTATCCAGAGGTAACAGAGTCTAAAATGTAGACCTGGCTGAGTGGGGGAGGCACAAATATAGTTTTTAGGGCATCAATCTGAAGCAAACAAGCCTGTGTTTGTATCCTGGTGCTGCCACTTACTGGCTATGTGACCCCACACAAATTGCTTAACCTGGCTTAGTTTCTTAAATCTGGATAGTGGAAACGCTTAATTTTAACATTATTTTGCACATTCAAAAAGAAATGCATGTATATAGCTTAGTGTAGTGACTGGCACATAATTGTGTCAATTAGTTGTGTCTCTCTAAAAGCCAAATGTCAGCCAGGGCTACTCTGCCTCTCTAAGATATGATTAAACCTGGCACGAACCCCTATTCCACAGTGCTATGAAAGTCCAGAGTCTATTTGTGGTAGGCAGACCTCTAAGGTGGCCTCAGTGATCCCTGCCTCTTGGTGTCTGTGCCCTTGTATAACTCCCTCCCCTGAGCCTGAGCTGGCCCAAGTAATTTGCCTTTAACTGATAAGAGTATGGCAAAATTGAAGGGATATCACTTCTCTGGTTAGGTTACAAAAGACTGTGACCTCGGTCTTGCTGTTAGACTCCATTGCCTTCATGGTTCGTGTGTGTATCAAGTTACCATGTTGAAGAGGCTCATGTGGCAAGGAGCTGAGCACAGCCTCTAGCTCATAACCAGAGAGGGGTTGACGATCAGTAACAATTGTGTGAGTGTAGAGGAGGATCTTTTTCCAGGGGAGCTCGCAGATGACACCCCAGCTTTGGATGACACTATGATCACAGCTTGATTGTAAGAGACCCTGAGACAGAGGACTTGGCTGAGCCATGCCTGGATCCTGCCTCCCAGAAAATGAAAAATTATAAAAAATGTGCTGTTTTAAACCACTATGTTTTGGGGGTAATTTATTATGCAATAGATGACTAATGACTTCCCTTAGAATCTTGATATTGGTCATATTTCTCTGCTTTAGCAATCTAGTGTCTCTGCCCCTTCAGTATTTTCCACAGAAATATCCGGTCAGACCCAAATATTTTTTGAGTGAGGTATTTTTAATGAGGATTTGGGGCTAGGGAAAACTTCATCTCTTCTTTCCTTCTTTTTCTTCATCTGCTCTGAGCAACGGACAATAGCAGTTCTACCCATGGTCAGGCCCAAGCACCTGTCAAAAATACGTTTCCTTCCTAAGAGAAGCTCTGGAAAATACAGGCTTCTCCATTTTGTTACATGGTAGTATTATTGTTGTTGGTAGACCCAAACAAAATGCAAAGGGACCATGGGCAAATAGAATAGAAGGCTGAGGTGTGAGACCAATCTTTAAACTCAGGGTAAGGGCCATAAAGAAACTTCTCTGTACAGATAGAGGATGGGTGGGGGTGGGGGAAGAGTTTTCACTTTTTGGTGAGAGATAGAGCAGCCAAGACCTCTCTCCTGTAAGGCAGCAAGTTGCAGGTTACCTAGAATCTTTGAGGTATTGTTCTTTTGAAGGCCAGAGAAAGATGTGACCTTCCCAGCAGATTTCCACCAACCTTCTGAAGAACAAAACATCAGTCTGAACTCAAATGTGAAAGATCAGAGAAAAGAATCTCTGGGACCACTTAGCATGGGGCCTTGGGCCTTGGTCCCCATGTTACCTGACTCTTGTGCTGTCCCCTAGATCTTGCTGCCTGACTGGGTTTCAAAGGAGGAGGCCAGAGGATTGTCTCCTTATTCTCTTTCTAAAATTGTCAAGGGGGGGGGGGCGGTGAATTAGCTGAAAGGAGACACATCTTGGAAATAAAAGATTTGTATGTGGAAAATAGGGAAGTACTTATACTGGCTATGTGGGAGTGGTCAAAACCTGGTGCCTGAACACTAAAGTTCTGGGCAAAATGTTGGAAGATTGGGGCTAAGGAGAAGAGATAGGGGCTGAAGACTCAGGATGAGGCATTAGTGCTGAAGATGGTGTGGTTGTAAGTTGGGAACAGTGTGCTCAGGCACAGACCTTTCCTTTCCTGCCCTGGTGTCTTTACCTCAAGTTCAGGTTAGTGAGTGGTGGGGCTGGGATTCTCCTCAGGCCTCCCGACCCCAGTCCAGAGCATTTTCTGTGGGTATGGGGAGGACTACAAATGCTGTGGACCATTAGTGAGAAATCCGATCTCCCTTTGCATGAGAGAAGTGGAATTACCAGAACACCCAGAAAACCCCAAACATACCAAGTGTGGGAACTAGTGCAAGTCTTTCTCTTTCTCCCTAGATGTCTGCAAAGATTATTCACTTTCCCTTGACTTTCAGGATGCCTCCACTTCCACCTTACTGTCTTCTGATGATACTAACTATGACTTGAAAGGGAAAAAGGAGAAGCCTTCCAATGGAACTCACTATGGACACCAAGCCTCTTCCTCCCTCCCTCTTCCATCTCAGGTCTATAGTGACCTCTCCCCATTTGCTTGGGAGTCTATCTTTCCTGCCTTCCTGGCCACCTTGGGGCTACTGATGATTTTTCTTGTCTCTTGTTTCTTCAATTTCTTTCTCCTCCTCTAAAGACTTCTCATAAATATTCAACTCCCTTTTCCATACAGAAACTTTCCTTTGATCCCACACCCTCCTCTCGTCTTCTCTTTCTCTGTCCCTTCACAGCCAATGTCTTTGAAAGAGATATCTAAAACCATTGTACTCTTTGTCTCATGCCTTATTTACTCCTGAGTGCCCTACAAGTTGGGTTTCATCCCAATCATTTTAGTGAAACTCTGGTCCCCAAGATCATGTTGGACCCCCATGTCATTAATTCAATGGAGGCTTTCCAGTACTCTTATTTGACATCTCTGCAACATCTGACACAGCCACCCACTTGCTCCTGGAAACTCTTCTCACCCTGGATTCCATGAGCCCACACTCCAAAACTCAACTGGTTTTCTCCTTCTTTTCTGCCTGTTCTTTGACCTATGTGCAATTCCTCAAACTCTCTCACAAAACAGGCTCTGTCCTGAGCCTTTTCTGCCCTCACTTGGCACACTCTCCCTTGCAGCTTTATAATGACCTGCCAGAGGGGCACCTGGGTGGCTTAGTGGTTAAGCATCCAACTTCAGCTCAGGTCATGATCTCATGGTTCGTGGGTTCTAGCCCCATGCTGGGCTCTGTGCTGACAGCTCAGAGTCTGGAGCCTACTTCAGACTCTGTCTCCCTATCTCTGCCGCTCCCCCACTCACACTCTGTCTGTCTTTGTCTCTTTCACAAACAAATAAACATTATAATGACCTGTCAGTAACTCCAAAATCTATACTTTTAACACACATTTCTTTCATTGAAATCCAACTGTCCACTAAAGTTTTCATTTGGAGCTATCTCTGGAAACTTAAATTCAACATAGTCAAAATGGAGCTCACGTTTCTCCCCAACCTGCTCCTCCTTTTGTGTTTTGTTTCTTGCTAAATGACACTAACACCCACTCGGTTGTCTAAGCCAGAAACCTAGACATCACTCTTGCCTGTTCTTTTTTCCTTACCCTTCACAGCCAATCAGGTAGAAAATCCTGTGATTCTAGATCCAGAATATCTTCCAAATGCTTCTGTTTCTATCCTTGTCCAGTGCCACGACCTGCGACCAAGCCCATGTTTCTCACCCTTGTTATCATGACCATTTTTTTGAACTGGTCTTCTTCCTAACACTGCTGATTCCTTTCCATTGATTCTCCATATTGCAGCCAGAGTGGTCCTCCTAAGATTAGAAACCTGATCATATATAAAAGCCCTTCAATGGTCTTTCATTGCCATTTGGTCTTCTTAGCTGGCCTTGGAACTCTTCTCATGCTCCAGCCTCTACTTTTGCTCATTGCTAGCCACGTCCAGCCTCACACTTTATGTGCGTTTTAACCCAATGCTCCCAGACTTGCTACCCATTGGCCCATTAAAACCCACAGGTGTGTTTTATTTGGCACACACAGTATTTTTTTTAAGTTGAGCCAACATTTAAACTCAGAGAATTTCTCATAAAAGTCCAGGTTTCCAAATTCTTTTGAAAAATTGGAATATACATTAACACCCCTCCTCCCACCATTCTTGCATGGCCACAATATGTTGGAGCTGAATACTGGCCGTCCCTTTCGATGGGGCAGAGCTCTTCCATTCCCTGCTGCCGGCAAGATGTCAAGGCTGGGTACCAAGTTAACATGCACAAAGGCAAATAACTGGAGGGAAAGCGTTAAGAGCTCTGGTAAATGTGCGCGTGCAGGTACAATAGAAATACACTTGCTGAAGTGCTGGTTTCTGCTCAAGGAATCAGGAAAAGTCAGTAAGAGGAAAGGACGTATGTGGTGCATCTTGTTGGAGAGGCAAACCCACCACAATGGAAAGCTTAGAAGGACAGCGGGAAGGACCTAGCCTGAGTCCACCCTAATTTTATAGGTTAAAAGGAATTATGGTAACAGAGTTTCCCAATACGTTAAGTAAATCTGATAGGACTGAAAGAAGAAGTAGGCAATTCCACAAGGATTGCTGGTGATTCCTGGGCTGCTTTGTTACCAAAGCTTGCCCTGGAAAAAATCACTCAACCTTTTGCAGACTTAGTTTGCTCATCTGTAAAGTGGAGCAGTGCTATTCCATGCTTACTTTTTAAACTGAGGGAGTGAAATAGACACGGAAGAACTTAGTAGTCTTTCAAGAGCTTTATACAGGTAAGATTGATCACTTTCCCTCTGTGTAAAACACAATGTTCTTTTTGTCATCACGCAGCAAATGGACAGGTCAATAAACTCTTGAATCCTTACTTTCTGTCAGGTACTAGGCTAGCTGCTGAGTTCTAGAGAGGGTTTGGACAATGTTAACACCCTTGGGTAGCTCACAGTCTGGTGCAGAAGGCAGGCACTGGTAATTATATGTTGTATATTTATATGTTATATGTATATATAATTATATATATTATATATGATGTATATGTTTATCCATTATAAATAATAGTTTACTGTGAAATGTTTTAACATAGAAGGATTCAGGGGCACTAGTCATCACCAACACTTAGCATTTCTCCCCTCCCTTGCTTATTCAACAAATCCATACCTACCAGGTGCAGGCCCATTCTAGGGCTGTATAAATGGTAAGTGAGGCCACCAGTGTCCCTTCATTTACAGAGCTCACATTCTTGGGGACTGAGTGGGGGAGGTGATGGTACTGATCAGATCATAAATAAGTAAACAAATACACCCATGAGATCAAATCAAAAATGACAACTTTTTGGAAGGAAATAAAGACGACCCTCTAGGAGACACTGGGGGGCGAAGGGGGGCAGCTCTAGATAGCCTCGTTGGAAGCGACCTCCTTGATAAAGACCTGAACTGTAAAGACTCTGCTGAGTGAATGGCGGCCAGGGTAGTGGGCATGTGTGTGTGCAGAGAGGAGACGTGCGTGGAGAGCATTTGAGATAGGGATCAGCAACTGTGGCTATAGTCATTATATTCTATTATTTTCTATTCACTGTGGTTGGGTGATTAACTTGCAGGAAGCATACCCAGGAATAAAGCTGTCTCTGCAAACTTGCTGGGGTGGGGGCAGCATCCCACAAGGCAGGGGCCTTCTCTCAGTGGCCCAGATGGGAGCCCACCTTGGGCAGCGCTCTGAGGAGCTGCAGGGAGGGAGCAGCGCCTCCAGCCACCCTTGCAAACCATGCTTAGCAGCCAGCTCCCTGCTTGAAGGCACCTACCTGGCTCAGTGCTTCTGGGTGGGGAATGCTTCGGTCAGGTCAGGGAAAGGGCCATTCCCCCACCCCTGCTCCTTGGAAGCCTTGCTCCTTCATCCATTTACTCCTGAAGACCCCAAAGGAATTTAGCTCCAACATATATAGAAATTTCAGGTATCATTTCAAGAGGACAGCATGCTATCTTCTGCGGCGGGAGAAAAAAGAGAGGCCCAGCAACATGTTGCTACGCTGCCAGCCTCGGAATAGACCCGGGGCTCTGAAGATGGGGCTCCCAGCCCTGGGGATCGCATCCTGCCAGGCGACTCTGGGATGCCCAAGGCTTCCGTCCTTCGTCCTCGTCCGGATAGTGCGGTGAGGGGAAGGTGGAGGAGAAAAGGGCTTTGGCCTTAATTCAGGCTCCCGGTTGTGTCGGGGCCCGCGGGAGTTAGGGGTGTGTGTGTGGGGGGCGGTGGGGAGCTGTGCGGGTGTGAGAGTGTGCTGTGTGCACAGCTCTGTGCACGGGATCCCAGTCTGGGGAACGTTCAACAGAAAGTGAACGTCTAGCCAAGTCCATTTCCGTTCCTGTTGCCCCCCCAGTCCCCCTCCCCGGCTCACAACCGCGGCGTCCCCTCCCTCGAAGCCGAGCCCCCGGGGTGTGCGCGCCCCTCCTGCACGCGGACGGGGGCCTGGGTGGGAGCACAGGGGCACCCCTGGGCTCAGATGCCACGCGGATGAGGTCACATCCTCTCCCTCCCGGCCCCTCGGCGGATGAAAGGCGAGAGCGGACGGAAATGCACGCGGCGCGGGGAGGCGGGCTTGGCTTGGCGGGGCCGGATTACATAAGAGAGAGGGGGGCCGGCCGCCTTCAACTGGCCCCGGCGCCGGGGGAGGGCGCGCGGGGGGCCGGGCTGGGGGTGGGGGTGGCGCGCGGGGGGCCGGGCTGGGGGGCGGGGGGCGCGGCCTTCAGCGCCGTTCCTGCAGTCTGTTAGCCGGCCCGGGAAGTGGTGACAAATTAGATGGCTGGGACGTCGCAGAGCAAAACGTTCTCTTGCAAAGGGTGTGAAAGCCAGGGAAGGAGGGGGCCACCGAGGGGGGCGGGAGGGAGGCCGGGGGTGGGGGTGGGGGGCGGGGCGCGGTTCGGCCTCACAACCGGGGACAGGGGACCGCCATGGGACTGAGCAAGGAGTCGCCCAACTGGGACGCACCCGACACAGCCTTAGGCAGGCGTTGCCCCGAGGGAGAAGCACGGCCTTTGCATCCTCCTGAGATCATTTCGAACCTAAGTTTGAACAGGACCATTTTAAGCATCTAGAATTTCTCATCATGACTTTACTTAGTTGTAAGCATTGTAACTCTTACCCTGTTGACATTTCATGGACATTTAAAAATATACCTGGTTGCGTCACTTTAAAACGCATCAAATAGACTCTAGCCACCTGACCCGGATCATCATTCGTTTAAAAAATACATTTATAAGCTCTTAAAGGTCGAAAGGTTTATGCTATTCTCTTTTGTCCTTGAACCCTGCAGAATTGTATCTGTGTGTGATTATTTTTATGGCAGAAAATGTTTTATTGATCATCCTGTTATGCTTCTCTGCCGCAAAAGTATGTGTATAGGTTGAAATGAAATTTTCCCTATGACTTTACACAATATACCTAGTTTTATAATGATTAAATAAAGGGTAAACTTTTATTGGAAATTAATTGGAAATTTTTATTCTCCATTAGGCCATGTTTCCGCGGATGAATATTACTTATGTGACTCAACATCCATTCCATTGGGATTTTTCACTTTTTTGGACATTTTGTTCACGTAAAAAATAGATGACAAGGGAAGAAGTTTTATTATGGTAGAGTCACTCAATTCTTTAAATGAGTTCCAAGTTATTTGACAAAACATCACATCGTGATGTGTCATCAAAACTATGTTCTGTCAGTTGATGATTTATCAACTGATAAATTATGTCCTCCACCAATATGTTGAAAACAAAGAAATAAAAACCATTTGACTTATGAGTGGATTTGTTATTCACATACTAGAGTCAATGCTTTCGATTTCTGGGACTTCAGATACAAAGGCTTTACCCAGACATGTTAAGTGACCCTAAGTCATACCTGTTACCTTTTCACTTAAAGGCAGCTGTTCAACCAGATCAACTCAAACAGCTTCAGGAAAGAGAGATATTTGTTAATTTCAATATACCCTTCCCAATACATCGTTGAATTAAAAATGCTTTCGTTTTTGTCATGTGCTTTAAATCTATTTTCATCAGAACCTTGGTAGCTCAGATTTATCTCATTCAATTTGTGAAAAAATTTTAATGAATTGCCAATCAGCCAAATCAGACAGTTTTCTGTTGGAAAGAGCTTGCTGTCATTTCTCCATTTTAGGAACGCTTTTTAACACCGTTGTCCCTTCTGAATTCTAAAGGGGGGTGGGGAGAAATGACAAGTAGATCTGCCATAAATGTGTCACATGGTTGAAAGAGGAAGGCAGCACCGTTCACACACCTTACTGAGGGTCTCTGGGCCTTGCTCTCACAGGATTGCCCCTCAGAAGATGTGCAGCCTTTGGCAACAGTGGGAAGGAAGAGGTCATTCAATGAAAATCACTATCGTTCCAGTCCCATTCTACAATGTGTGAATTGAGAGAGAACATCCCATCATTGCCCCAAATATCCCATTATTAGGAGCAAGTTTTGTCCTTAACAGAAACATGTATGAAACAGAAAGAGGGGACATGCTGGTGCTTTGATCAAAGACCTCACCGACCCCAATTTTTCAAACTGCTCCCCTTTTGGGTGCCTGCACAAGGGTGACACAGTGCCCTTATTTGTGGACTGGGTGAAGGGCAACAGAGGAAGGACAGGTGGGCGAAGACACTCAGACACTGAGTGATGGCAGGTACTGTAGTCTTCAACGGGTCCGTTTTAGCAAAGCTTCTATGAGGAGATCCAGGGTCTGGAGACTGAGTCCTTTCAACTTATCCATGTTCACACGCTCTGGGAAAGACTGCGTGTACCCTAAAGGGCCAAATCACTGGAATGGTGAATTCCACGTGGACCACTGCTTTTGTCCTGAGATCTTGCCCTGCCCCTTTCTTCTCTGTGCCTCGTGTCCCTTTTTATGAGGACTGTGTAGGAGGCAACACTGTGCCCCAGTCTTCTCTAGCCCTGTTCCATTAGTCCCTGGGGCTACTTATTTTGTAAAAACAGTATTCTTGTGTTTATTTTTAAATTTTTTTAATGTTTATTTATTTTTGAGAGAGACAAAGACAGAATGCGAGTGGGTTAGGGGCAGAGAGAGAGGGAGACACAGAATCTGAAGCAGGCTCCAGGCTCTGAGCTGTCAGCACAGAGCCCCATGTGGGGCTCGAACTCACGAGCTGTGAGATCATGACCTGAGCCGAAGTCGGTCGTTCAACAGACTGAGCCACCCAGGCGCCCCAGTATTCTTGTTTTTAAACTGGACAATGTTACTTTTAATATTTTCTTTATTTTTTTTAAATGTTTATTAATTTCTGAGAGACAGAGAGTGAGCAGGGGAGGGGCAGAGAGAGAGGGAGACACAGAATCCCAAGCATGCTCTGCGATGTCAGAACAGAGCCCCCGGTGGGGCTCGAATTCACAAACCTTGAGATCATGACCTGAGTTGAAACCAAGAGTCCAACACTTAGCGGACTGAGCTGCGCAGGAGCCCCTCCCCCCAGCACTCTTAAACTGCCGTCTACATCATCTTTGCTTTAGTTCCAAGCCTCACTATCTGTCACATCATCCACACCAGGACTTTCCAGTGGAGCTTGCTGGCTCTGTTGCACCCATTTTCCACACTGTTGCAGAGTAGTTGGGCTAAAATGCCAGTTTGACCAGGTTACTCCCATCCCCATAGGATAAAGTGCAAATTCCCCATTGCAGCGTGCTAGGACTCTGCCTGCCTTTCTAGTGTGATGTCTTTTTAAAAAAAATTTTTTTTTCAACGTTTATTTATTTTTGGGACAGAGAGAGACAGAGCATGAACGGGGGAGGGGCAGAGAGAGAGGGAGACACAGAATCGGAAACAGGCTCCAGGCTCTGAGCCATCAGCCCAGAGCCTGACTCGGGGCTCGAACTCACGGACTGCGAGATCGTGACCTGGCCGAAGTCGGACGCCCAACCGACTGCGCCACCCAGGCGCCCCTCTAGTGTGATGTCTTATCTCTCCTACTTTCCATCATGTGTCCTTGCTGTGGAAAGTGTAACTTCTCATGGTGACCTTCACATCTCACAACGACCTGGGCGCCGAACAGCCCCCGTTTTAGGCAGTTGGTGCTTACCCACATGACATTATTTGAGGACTATAAGATCTTTCTGTTCACTCTCACTGGCTAAAATTACATTACGCTTTTATCCCTTTGACCTCAGGTCTTACTCTCATCAGTTGCCTTCTTTCAAAATACACATATCCCTGAGAGAGATAATGCATGTTGTCATTAACAACGCACCTCAGGGGGGATGAACTGTCACCTAGGCATTGCCCAGATAATTAGCTGGGGTGCAATCAAACAAGGGGAAAACGAGGGGCGCCTGGGTGGCTTAGTCGATTAAGCATCTGACTTTGGCTCAGGTTATGATTTCGCAGTTCGTGGTTTGAGCCCCATGTCCAGCTCTGTGCTGACAGCTCAGAGCCTGGAGCCTGCTTCAGATTCTGTGTCTCCCTCTTTTCTCCACCCCTCCCCTGCTCATGCTTCCTCTCTCTCTGTCTCAAAAATAAATAAACATTAAAAAAATTTTTTTAAAAAGAGGGCAAAACAATTTTGGAATATGGAGTGTTGTCTAAGATGGGTTAGTTATCTAAGAGTTGGGGTATCATGATGGCAGCAAGAACACCAACTGGGGGTAGTGATAGATCCCTAGGAGGGCCTTAGTCAAAGTGGACCTTTACCTGCTATTTGTCACATCTGGATTTGGGGGCTGATTACTTTGGTAATGTTAGAAGTGGGAATTGTCATAGTAAGCCTTCCAGACAGGAAGTTATATCCAGCCTGTTCTTTGTCCTTCTTATAGATTGACAGTGAGACATGAGACTGTATCATCTTTTTTTAAAAATGTTTTTATTTATTTATTTTGACAGAGAAAGAGAATGGGGGACAGGCAGAGAGAGAGAGACAAGGAGACAGAGAGAGAGAGAGTGAGAATCCCAAGCAGGCTTCACATTGTCAGCACAGACCTTGGTGCGGGGCTCAAACTCACAAACTGTGAGATCATAACCTGAGCCAAAACCAAGAGCCAGAAGCTCAATTGACTGAGCCACCCGGGTGCCCTGAGACTGTATCATCTTAAAGAGAATATCTCTCCACTGGTTTCCACAGCAGAGCAGGATTGGGGCAGGTCAGGTGAGCAACAGCAGTATATGTGGTGAGAATATCTGATAAGCCACTTGGTGGATATTTATGTAGGTAAAAGCCCAAGGGACACATTCAAATAACAACTAATAGCCTCTAATCTTCCTTCAAGGAAGGTGTTGTTAACTACAGTAGTCCCCCTTGTCCATAGTTGCACTTTCTGCAGTTTGGGTCAACTGTCCTCTGGAAAGCAGAGGGTACTTCTTCTGATGTAGCCTAATGCCATGGCACAGTGCCTATGTCATTCACCTCACTTCATCTCACCGCATCAGTATTGTCTGATCTCACATCATCACAAGAAGAAGGATGAGTAAGTACAGTGTAGTACGATACTTTGAGAGAGAGCTCACATTCATAGAACTTTCACTGCCATATATTGTTATAATTGTTCTTTATTATCAGTTATTGTTGTGGATCTCTTACAGTGCCTGACTTATAAATTAAACTTTATTATAGGTGTGTGTGTCTAGAGAAAAATCATAGTGTCTATGGGGCTCGGCAGTGTCCGAAGTTTCAGGCATCTGCTGGGGGTCTTGGAATATATCCCCCACAGATAAGAGAGGACTCTTGTACTCAGCTCTTCCTGATTAAGGGTATGCAAGTATGGCCCCAGAGCTGACTTATGCAGAGTGATGGACGGCATCTTCCTCCACCCCCAGCTTTCTTGAGATATATAATTGACATGTAGCACTGTGGAAGTTTCAGGTGTACATGGTATTGATTTGATACATTTATATGTTGCAAAATAATTGCCACTATAGCATTAGCTGAGGCTTCTATCATGTCACAGAATTATCATTTGTGTGTTGTGGTGAGAACTTTTAAGATTAAGTCTCTTAACAACTTTCAAGTATATAATACAGTGTTATTAACTATTACAACCATGCTGCATATTAGATTCTGAGAAATTATCTTGTAACTAGAAAATCTGTATCCTTTTTAAAAAAATTATTTTAGGGGCGCCTGGCTGGCTCAGTCAGTTAAGCATCCGACTTTGGCTTAGGTCATGATCTCATGGTTTGTGAGTTCAAGCCCCGCATCAGGCTCTGTGCTGACAGCTCAGAGCCTGGAGCCTGCTTCAGATTCTGTGTCTCCCTCTCTGTCTGCCCCTCCCCTACTCATACTCTCTCTGTCTCAAAAATAAACAAACACACACAAAAAATTTTTTAAAATTAAAGAAAAAATTTTAAAGTTTATTTATTTTAAAAGAGAGAGAATCCTAAGCAGGCTCTACACTCTCAGGGCAGAGCCTGATGCGGGGGCTCGATCTTACGAACTGTGAGATCATGACCTGAGCCAAATGAAATCAAGAGTTGGAGGCTCAACCAAGTCACCCAGGTGTCCCCAAATTTGTATCCTTTGACCAACATCTCCCCACTTCCCTCACCCATCAGTCCCCAGGAATAACCACTCTACTCGATTTCTTTTTTTTTTTCTTTTCACTCTATTTCTATGAGTTTGGCTTTTTCAGATTCCACATACAGTGAGATCATCCATATTTGTCTTTTGCTGATAGTGTCTTTGCTGCATTTCCCCAGGAAGCACCTAGCACCTCTATGCAAATGTTGAACATCTTTTGGATCAGTGTGATCTTACCTGTTCTTGGTTAAACAGTAAGCATTTTAAGACAGATTCTAGCCCCTGTTAGGGAGGTTTGTAGTGTGGGGGAATAAGTTCAATTCTCAGGCAGTTATTAGCAGCCTAATTTGGCATGATTTAAATCATATCATCTAAAGTGGCTTTATCAGCAGGCAAGGGAGAATTCTGATATCAATTTGTTTGAGTGTAATATTTAATCTCTTAGTTTAGAACTACGGCAGGAAAAAGGGAGTGTTATATATTTGGCCCCCTGTGTTAGCTTCCTAGGGCCACCATAACAAATTCCTACCAGGTGATTGGCTTAACCCAACAGAAACATATTCCTTCACAGTTCTGGAGGTCACAAGTCTGAACTCAAAGCATTGGCAGAGCCAAAATCACTCTGAAGGCTCTCAGGGGAGAATCTTTCCTTGCTTCCTCCAGTTTCTTTTGGGGGCTTCTGGTGTTCTTTGGTCTGTGGCAACATTCCTCTGCCTCCATCTTTACATGGCCTTCTTCCCTGTAGCTCTTCCTCTGTGTCTTTGTCTCAAACCTCTCTCTTCTTTTTCTCATAAGGATGCCAGTCACTGGGTTTAGGGACAACGGCAAATTGAGGATGATCTAATTTCAGGATCTTTAACTTAATTACATCTACAAAGACCCCATTTCCAAACATGATCATATTCATAAATGTTTGGGGTTAAGACCTGGACGGATCATTTTAGGGGACACAATTCAACCCACTCTACTCCTCCAAACCCTAACATCTCATTAAGGAGTAGAGAATATGAAAAATGGATAACAACAGTTTTTTGTGGAAGACCTTACATGTGTGGATGGGGGTTTGGGCATGGCCAGGAGGCAAGGTGTTAGGCTTTTGCAACTGGGATGGTCAGGGTTTTGACCTTGGCAATTGTTAGTAGTGCTTACATGATGTCATGTAGCTGGTTTTGATGGCTGTGCTTTTGGCTTAAAAAAAATGAACCTTTTATTGAAGTACACATATCACAGGTGTGAAGAGTGATTAATTTTTACAAAGTGAACACTCTTATGTAAGCAGCTCCTGGATCAAGAAATAGAATATCACCAGCACCCCAGAAACGCTGCTATACCACTGACTGCCTATGAAATACCATTCTGGCTTTTGACAGCATGAAGATTGCTTCTGTTTGCTTTGTTGGTTTATATAAATACAATCATATGTATGAGCTTCTCTGTGTCCACCTTCTTTCACTCAACTTACATTTATCAGATCACCCATATTGTCACGCGTAGTTGTATATCCCTCATTCTCATTGCTTTGTAACACAATTGGCTTTTAACAGGCACGGCCTGGGCAGGTGGCATTAGGCTTTTGTAAGCCTGGGCCACAGGGGACCCTACCTCAGTGAATGTTTTACACAAACATAGAGGCAGGCTGGATGCTAGCAAGTGGGTGGCTTTCAGATGGGCTTAGGAACTAGAAACATCAAGGACTTGATTAAGAGGAGGCATTAAGGGGGCACCTGGGTGGCTCAGTCGGTTAAGTGTCCAACTTTGGCTCAGGTCATGATCTCGAAGTTTGTGAGTACGAGCCCGGCATAAGGCTCTGTGCTGACAGCTCAGAGCCTGGAGCCTGCTTCAGATTCTGTGTCTCCCTCTCTCTTTCTGCCCCTCCACCACTCACATTCTGTCTCTCTCAACAATAAATAAACATTAAAAAAAAGAGGAGGCATTAAGGAGGATTAAGAAGGAAGAAAGGGTTTGATTAAAGAGAAAAGAGAGCATTTCATGAGGTGTTTTAGGTGTTAGGGAGCAGGACAATTTTATCATGTTCCCCAACAAGATCTTCAGGCCAAGATGCCAGGACTTTAAACTGAGGTTCTACAAAGTTTGCAGACTAGCAGTGAATTTTGCACTTTAAAGTGTTAGTGGCAGGTATCTTTAGGCAAAAGGAGATAAACTACTCCCCAGTCCTGTTCTATTTCTTATATTGCTTTGAATGTGCTTCGGGACCAAGATAGAGGACTGCAGAGGAACTAAGTTTTAATTCCTGTAACTTGCCCACAAGTTCAAGGGAAACCCCCATTCTGTGATTTAGAAGTGGTTCCAGATTTGTCACTCTTACATACTTTGTGGCTCTAAATGTCAGGGACCCAAACTGTGGCTTCCCCCACAGAAGGATAGTAGATTTTATTAAAAGAGAGAGAGAGAAAAGAAATGAGGTCCTTTATCATGAAAAGAATACAGTCTTCCAAATTTGTGGTAGAGAAACAGATCTATATTATTGAAAGTTCAAGGTGATTTGTTCTTAAGGAAGAAATTGAAGCGATGGGCATATTTTAGATGTGCCTATAACAGAAACAGCGTTTGGATTCCAGTGAAGTCCAATGGAAGAAGAGAAGCAATTTTTTACCAAAAGCAGACTGGAATGACTTTTGCAGGGGCAGCCAGGATCCAGGAAAATTTGAGAAGTGTCTGTCTTAGATCTACAGAGAGAAAAACTACAGAGCAAAAGTCATTATAAAAATGATTGGTAACAGGGGTGCCTGGGGTGGTTCAGTCTGTCAGCTCAGGTCTCTCAGATTGTGGGTTCTAGTGCCACAATGGGCTCTGCACTGGCAGTGTGGAGCCTTCTTGGGATTCTCTCTCACCCTCTCTGTCTCTCTCTGAAAATAAATAAGTAAACTTTTTAAAAAAGTGATTGGCAACTGCTCTTTGAAGGATGGGACAGATATCCAAAATGGTTATCAAAATGCAGACAGATTTATAATGAAGAAGAAATATCAATTTAAAGTCCTAAAAAAAAAAAAAATCATTCCATGAACTACATTGTAACCTAAGAAACACCTGAGCCTAAAGGAATACCCACAAAATTTGTGGCATTTGGTTTCTCAAGGAAAGCCTGGGAAAAGTGAGATGTTCTGAAGTGTAGCTGGGCAGGACAGACCGAACCCACCCAGGCTGGAGTGAAGGCTGGATTGGTGGGAGGAGACCTTTGGGTGGGATTTTCCAACCCAGTAAGGTGAGGGTGTGCAAGGTTTGTCTAAACAGTGGTTGCTTTTAACAGACCCAGAATTAAGAAGTTCATATCAGTGTGGGAAATCCCGTAAGAAAAAAGTTGGTGGATTATGTTCAGAAAACAGTTATTGGAAAACAAAAAAAAGGGCTGGGTTGTTTTGTTTTGTTTCAAATAAAGTGGCCGGGGTGCCGGGGTGGCTCAGTCGGTTAAGTGTCCGACTTCAGCTCAGATCTCACAGTCTGTGAGTTCAAGCCCTGTGTCTGGCTCTGTGCTGACAGCTCAGAGCCTGGAGCCTGCTTCAGATTCTGTCTCCCTCTCTCTCTGCCCCTCCCCTGCTCATGCTCTGTCTCAAAAATAAAAAACAAAACAAACAAAACAAACAAACCCCACATAAAGTGGCCAAGTTAAAAAGCAGGTTAAACTGATACAGAGCTGAACCTTCCTGAAAGAAGTGTGGGGTAGTCCAGAGGGAGACTGCACGAGGGCAGTATCTCACCACAGCAGAAAAAGGGTATGACAGAAAGACCTGCTATCTAAAGGGCTAAGCACATTTTAAAAATCTATGAAGAGTGTCTTAAGAAGTACCTACAGAGTAGAATCATCAATACAGCTTTAGTTTGGGATTTGTCCAAAGTAATTTCGGCCCATTTGTTCCAAATGGGGGATGAGGGAGTATCTTCCTGAGGAGACAGGATTCTCTTGCCCTTCCACAGCAGAAGGTAATGGACACCCTCGGTGGGATGCTCCCCCAAATGTCTGCCCACAACAGGGAGTGGAGGCAGTCATGCTCAAGGAGGTGCTGGAGCCCAAAAAGAAATGGACATTAAGAGGTTTTGGCAATCCTAGCTAGGAAAGGAAGGTACCTCAGGGAAGAAGACCTGGTGACTGGAGCTGCCACGATCACACATTGCTGAACTCAGCATGAAGGCAATGAAGTCTCAAATCCATCATCTCAGAGAGCAGTTTGCATGGTGCCCCCCACCCCATATGGCACCTGCAGAGTGGCAAGAGGAACCTCTCCAGGGGAGATTTGACCCTATTGAGTTTAAGTGGACTCCAGACTCCTGGCTACCATTGCCTGATTGACATCCTGGCAGAATGGAAGATGTTCTTGCTCCATATTGTGTTTTCCTCACATCCTCTGGGCTTCTTCCATGGTCTCTGCAGCAATGCACAGGGGACCCAGGGGATATGCTTTTGCCTGTGGTAACTGTTTCAAGAGCTGGGGGGTTGCATGGTTGGCACAGCATTAATCTGTTGAGTTCACCGTGTTAGCCCTTTGGATGCTTTTAAGATGAGGCTCATGAAAGCCTTGGTCACCATCATTTCTAAGGTGCTGAAGGAACCCCACTCATTCCTTCTAAAGATGGCTGAGGCTGTGGCTGTTGAAGGAACCCTAACTCAAACCTTCTTCAGCTGTGCAGACTCAGGAACTGGGAGGGGCTTCAGTTCATCTAAACTTTAAAACTTCAGATGTGGGAATTCATGTGATTTTAGATTTTAATTTTTTTGAACTTCACTCAGTAAGAAGATTTAAAATTGGGTTTTAATGTGTCCCAGAGAAATTCACAATGGGAATGAATTTATGTTTTTATTTATTCATGATTTATTTATATCAGTATGAACTCATGAACATTTATCCTATTCAATTCTACTGGTTATAATCTATATCTATTATTTATTTCATTACTCAGTGTTCACAGGTCCATACCGATATAAGTAAATCACTGAATAAACATATGCATCAATAGAAAAATAACAGCTCTTTCTCAGTAGAATTCCAATTAGTAAATGTAGAAGGAATGAGAGAAGTAGAAAACCACAACTTGGCAACATCACATTCAGAATTGTGGTGGGTATTAATCATCAATGGATACTAAAAGTACAAGGTGAACATATGATAGAAAACAGGATATATGCCTAGTCTCAAAGTATTTCCTCACAAGACATTTATTGACTATGAAGGAAAAACAATAAATTTACAGTGGAGAAACCCAGCAGATACCACCTTAATGAAGAGGTCAAAGTTAACATCACCAGTAATAAGAAATATGGACGTCATGCAGCTCCTGATGTGATGCGTTAAGAAGAATACAGTATCATATCTGTGTTAGTCTTGCCAAAAATATGTAACCTCAATCTTTTCTTATTTTTATTTTTTTTGAAGTAGGTTCCATGCCCAGCGCAGAGCCCAACGTGGGGCTCACACTCAAGACCCTGAGATCAAGACCTGAGCTGAGATCAAGAGTCAGATGTTTAGCTGACTGAGCCACCCAGGCACCCCTATATAGCCTCGATCTAATCATGAGGAAACATCAGGCAAAACCAAATGGAAGGGCATTCTATTGGCATTCTAGCCAATATTTTTCAAAAGTGTCAATGTCCTGAAACTAAAAAGAGAGAAAGACTAAGGAACTATATCGATTAAAGGAGATTAAAGAGACATGGCAACTACATTCACAAACATGCAATGTAGCATCTAGGATTGGATCCTGGACCCAAAGAAAGACATTAGTGAAACAAATCGGTGAAGTTGAATAGGTCTGTGATTAGATGATAGAGTTGTATCAGTGTAAATTTCCTGGTTCTGACCATTGGACTACAGTTATTTTTTTTAAGCTTGTATTTATTTATGTTGAGAAAGGGAAAGAGAGAGAGAGAGAGGGAGAAAGAGAATCCCAAGCAGGTTCCACAGTTAGTGCAGAGCCTGATGCCTGGCTTAAACTTGAGAACCATGAGATCATGACCCGAGCCAAAATCAAGAGTCAGGCTTACTCTCGACTGAGCCACCCAGGCACCCCTGGACAGTAGTTATTTGTTACCAATAGTTGGGAACTCTGGGTGAAGGGTAGGAGGGAACTTTGTACTCTTTTTGCCATTTTTCTGAGTCCAAAATTATTTCAAAATGAGAAGTTAAAGAAAGAAAACAGTCTCTCAAGCATCGCCAGAGATGGTGCAATTGATCACATCCTATTTTCTGCCTGTTCTCCACCCTGCCAGGTCACAGCTTTTCATAGTATTGATAACACTTCATCATACTTAGTTGCTTACTTGTTCATCTACCCCAAGTTCTTTTTTTTTTTTTTTAAATGTTTATTTATTTTTGAGACAGAGAAAGACAAAGCATGAACGGGGGAGGGTCAGAGAGAGGGAGACAAAGTATCTGAAACAGGCTCCAGGCTCTGAGCTGTCAGCACAGAGCCCGACGCGGGGCTCAAACTCACGGACCGCGAGATCATGACCTGAGCCGAAGTCGGCCGCTTAACCGACTGAGCCACCCAGGCGCCCCTACCCCAAGTTCTTTATGCAAGGATGTTATTTTTAATCTTTGAGTCTTTAGTGCATGTAAAAGTGATAAATACTTATAAGGCACTAACAAATGCATTAGTTCATTCAGCAACTTTAAGTGCCAGATCTTATGCTAGGGCCATGACACACAGTGATGGATTTCTCTCAAGGTGGCTTCCAGTCTATGTTGAGTCAGACCAATCCAGAGAGAACCCTAATAGAATGTGGTGGGTGAAGTGATGGAGTGAAGGAAGGCTGCCATGTGGGTCCATGGCTGGCAACACTGGGGAGAGGCTCCCCGAGGAAGTGACTGCTAAGGACATAATGGAAGGATGGTCAAGAATTACATGGTCAAAGCAGGGTGGAGAAAGAATGTTCTAAGCAGGAAAACAAAACAAGAGAATGTACAAAAATCCAGAGGTGAAAGGGAGCAGAGAACTTAGAAAATTGCATATGTGGCTGCAGGGTCCAGGGAGAGAAGGATGGCAAGAAATGCAGCTGGGCAAGCATCAGGGCTGGGTCCCAAAGGGACTGTGTGCCAGCACAGGGGATTTGTACTATAAGAGGAGGATTCAGTGAGGTTTCTACTATAGCAGGAAAACTCTGGCTACATGTGGAGAATGACTGGGGCATGTCTTGGAGGCAATGGGCCAGTTGGGAAGCTGTTTTATGATTGATTGATATGCATAGTGAGGGGGGCAACAATGAAAAACACAACTCCCTAGCTTCTGGCTTAGACAACTGCAGAAGGCATATGGCTCCATTCAGAGGGAAAAGAAGATGTAACAGTGATGGCCAGAAGTTACCGAGTGCTCATGCCATGCCAGCAACTATGCTAAGAACAAGTGTTTCCCACCTTCTGATTTCTGTCACTATGTCTCCAAACTCAGTTTTCAGAAAAGACCCCCAGAAGTCCATGTCTTATCTGCTTCAATCAGCTGATAATCAGTGATAGTGGTCTTCTCATCATTGTGCCTGGGGGTAGAGGTAGAACAGGATTAAGGAAAGTGTCAAGGTCCTCTGGTACAAGTAAGGTTACCTGGATGTATCCCTTCCATGGGGGAGGAGGGAGTGGATTCTCAGAAATGCGGGTTTATGTAGAAAAGACACCTCATTAAGTAAGATGTCCACGTGTGAGTCAGGTAGTCCCATTGGATGTTCAGAGGACAGATGTGAGATCTAGATGTTTGCATTTAGAAATCTTCAGCCTGTAGGCAGGTGACACCAGGGAAGCTGCTGACTTTATGTAGGCAAAGGGTGTAGGGAGAGGTGTAACTTGACAGGGGGCGGGGGGAGGATAGAAGCCCCAGGAAAAGATACATGTGAGGAATGGGTTAAGGAAGGGAGCCAGCAAAGGCAACAGGGAAGAGGTAACTTCCAGCAAAGGGGACTCAGAAAAAGGAAGGAATGTTGTAGTCACCAAGAAAGGTGGGAAGCATCCATTGTGCTGAAAATGCTGGAAGCAATGGAACCAGGGGCAGGGACAAAGGAACCCGAGAGTCAGAAGTGGGGTCATAGCTTCCGGTGGGATAGGATGGAAGGGAGGGGTCAGGGAGGCTGCAGATGAGTGGTAGGAAGATTGTCACCTGCTAAGGCTGTGTGAGGAGGTGGTGAGAGAGGTCTGAGGAGGGTCAGCACAAGTTTGAAAAAGCTGTTGTGGAGAAAGGGGTAAAGAAAACCAAGAAACGAAAAATAATTTGCGAGCAGTCAGTGAGGGCCTGAGGTTGGAGATCCTGAATCTGAAACATCAGTTTCTGTGCTGTGTGGTTTTCTTCCTTCGGGGCTCAGCTGCCTGGGAGAGGCAACCGAGGCCAGGAGCTGCTCCATCTGATTGGGTTTGGTGGGCGTAGGTGCACTGGCCTAAGTCTTGTGGCTCCTATAAAATGATGACATCCACACAAGCTGTCCCCTTCGTGTGACGTCTTTGTCCCCTCTCCCTTCGCTCCAGTGTGTTGGCAGAGTGATCCTGCCCCCTCCTCAGGACTTAGTTCAGATGGCTTCTCCCCTGTGAAAATGATTCTCCTTCATCAAAGCTCCTCAGCGCTATGTACTGAGATTATAGCACGTGGGTTATGTCCTGTCTCCTAACATGTGGAGGGACTATGACCTGTTTCTTCTCTGGGTCTTCTCTGTTTTAGCACCCAGCATCCCTAGTCCCAGAAAGCCTGCTGGACCCAGAGGTTCAGTGTCAAACACCCATTACAATGCTGCCATCAGAGTGGGCTTTCCTTCAGGTTGAAACCACCTGAGTGACTGTGTGCAGACAGAGCTGCATTGTAATTCTAATGCCTTTGGGGGATTGATGCTGGGGTGGGGGAGGGGGAAGGGGAAGTCCATTTATTTGCCTATGCGGCTTCCCTCCCCAGGGACATTAGAGTCACCTTGTTAGACAATTTCATTTCATAGATAAAGAAACTGAAATAAAGGTCTAGGAAGCTGAAGCATTACCCAAGGCAATACAACTGCTTTTTTTTTTTTTTTAATTAGTAGAAGTTTTTGGAGAAATTTTAGGTTTACCGAAAAATTGAGGGGTAAGTCAGGAAGTTCCCATATACGTCTCACCCCTACCTCCAGATTGGCCCTATTATTAACACCTTGCATTAGTGTGGTACATTTCTTAAAAATGATGAGACAACATTGATATATTCTTAGCTAAAGTTCACAGTTCACATTAGGGTTTATTCTTTCTTGTGTTCATTCTGTGAGTTTTGACAAGCATGTAATGACATGTGTGCATTGTTACGGTGTCGTACGGAATGGTCTCACTGCCCCCACATTGTCTGTGCCATCCGATCAACCCTCCTCCCAATCACTGGCAATCTTAGAGTCATACAGTGTATGGCGTTTTCAGATTGGCTTCTTTTATTTAACTTAAGATTCCTTTTTATGACACGATAACTCATTTTTTTTCAGTGCTGAATTGTATCCCATTGTACGGAATGTGCCACAGATTGTTTATCCACTCATCCATTGAAGGGCATCCTGGTTGCTCTCGAGTTTTGGCAATTATGAACAGAACTGTTATAAAAATTTGTGCAGGTTGGGGCGCCTGGGTGGCTCAGTCAGTTAAGCGTCCGACTTGGGCTCAGGTCATGATCTCCAGTTTGTGAGTACAGTCCCGCATAAGGCTCTGTGCTGACAGCTCAGAGCCTGCAGCCCGCTTCAGATTCTGTGTCTCCCTCTCTCTCTCTGCTCCTCCCCTGCTTGCACCCTATCTCTGTCTCTGTCTCTCTCTCTCAAAAATAAATATTTTAAAAAAGGTCTTATTTTTAAGTAATCTCTACACCCAACATGGGGCTTGAACTTAACAACCCTGAGATCAAGAGTCGTGTGTTCTACTGACTGAGTCAACCAGGCGTCCCGAGAGTTCTTCGTATTTTTTGGATACCAGTCCTTTATCAGACATGTGTTTTGCAAAAATTTTCTCCCAGTGTGTGGCTTGTCTTTCCATTCCCTTACTACAATTACTTTTTGTAGAAGAATTATACACACACACACATACACACAAACATATATATATATGTATATGTTTTGTATATATATGTGTGTGCGTTGTCCGAAGCGTAAGTGTAGAGTTCTAAATATAATTAAGTGTCTTTATATACGTACTTAACATAAGTGTATAAGAAGTGTACAGTTTATAAGTGCACTTAATTTTTACAAAGTGCATACCTGCAGGTAACCACACCCAGATCAAGGCAGAATACTGCCAGCCACCCCTAAAACCATCACCATGCACCCTTCCAGTTACTACCGGAGGCACTCATGACAACTATACTGACCTCTAACAACAGAGATTCAGGCTGCCTGTTTTGAATTCAGCATAAATTGAATTGTACACAATATTGCCTGCTGTGTCTGACTTCACTTACTCAAGAGTCTGTTTACGAGTCTCATCCACGTTGTTGTGTATAGCAATCCTTCCTCCATCCTGCTTTTCCTTTTAATTATATATTATATAAGCCATGCAAGTGTTGGGTGTTTGCATATATGTGTGCACACATGTGTGCATGTGTGTACACGTAGGTGTGTCTGTGTGTGTGTTGTGTTCCGTGTATTGCCTTACCCTGTTTGTGGCTCTCCATCTGTCTCTGACTCACTGGATTTACCCAACATTTCAAGTTCCTCTGGGTCATGGATTGTTTGCCTAAGACAGTACCTTCTGCACTCTGCGCTTTATAACGAGCACATGCCAGCCCCACATACTCTCCCATTCACCCTCATGTGTCCCTGACACACAAGGAAGAGCTGTGGAGAGAGGGCCAGGGAGGCACAGGAAGCTGGGAATGTGGCCAGAGGTGCCTCACCCTGGGGCTGGGAGAAGGGTGGTGCTCTCCCCTTCCATTTGTCCTTCCACATGCTGAGGCCCATGACAGGGAAGCTGGATAGAGGAAGGAGAGGGAATTATAAATCCACTAGAGGCTTTTTCTAAAAGTTTATTTATTTTCAGAGAGACAGAGACAGAGCGAGTTGGGGAGGGGTAGAGAGAGAAGGAGAGAGAGGATCCCAAGCAGGCTCCATGCTGTCAGTGCAGAGCCTGATATGGGGTTCAAACTCATGAAGCTGTGAGATCATGACCTGACCCGAGACCAAGAGCTGGATGCTTAACTGACTGATCCACCCAGGTGCCCTGCAACTTTTTTGCTTGTGGACTTTTTGAGATTTTTTTTTTAATGTTTATTTATTTTTGAGAGAGACACAGAGTGAGAGCAGGGGAGGGGCAGAGCGAGAGACGGAGACACAGAATCCGAAGCAGGCTCCAGGCTCTGAGCTGTCAGCACAGAGCCCGACGCAGGGCTTGAACTCACAAACTGTGAGATCATGACCTGAGCTGAAGTTGTACGCTTAACCAACTGAGCCACCCAGGTGCCCCTGAGATATTTTTTATAGGTGTTTGGGACCTGTGGAATATTCTTGCACTGAGTGCTGAGGAATCTCTCCCCAGGGAGGGGTCTGTAATTCAGATAGGGGCTGAGATGCACGAGAAAACTGGGAGCTTAGTGAAGAAAGCACGCATGAACTGAGGACTGATAGGCACCAGGAGCTTAACGCACATCAGCTTTGATTCTGTCTTCAACTCTAGGAGACAGGTACTACTTCCCTCCATTTAACACCAAGGAAACCGAGGCGCAGAGAGATTCAGTAATCTGTCCAGATCACACAGCTGGTAAGCAGGAGAGCCAGGATTTGAAAGCAGGTGCAACTGCTTTCACTCCAATCCTTTCCTTGACAGCGGAAAGCTGGGAGAGACCTAGTGCAGGATTTGGGGAGGGATTCAGATATGCACAGGGCTGGCACCTCCCTCTCCGGCACGGTGGGTGGGATAGAGAGGGGAAGAGACCCCGCAGCCAGCACCACCGAGTCTGGGCTGCTGAGCGTGCCTCCATAACATCCACATCTCCTAGACACTTGAACGAAAGCTCACCAAATCTGTTCGATTTTTGAGACAGTTGTGTGAAATAGGCAGGACTGTGTCATTCTTTTTCTCAGGGAAGAAACCAAGCATCTAAAAGCAGCTTGGATTAGGGGGACAGTTCCAGTGCTGCCCCATCTTGTCCACGGTGTGTCTAAAAATTGCCTATTACAGCACTGGATAATGCGGGCAAAGTGGTCTCTAAGTCACCTTGTAAACCTGGGTGTCAGGAGAAGGGTGATCACAAAGAAACTCTGCTGGCCCCTGCTAGGGACCACGAAGCAAATGTAGCAACATCTGCCCCCCAGACTCTCTTCAGGTTTAACGGAGCCCCTGCCAGAAGGTGTGGTGTGAATTCCACTCAGCGCATTGTCTCCCATCTTCTTCTCCAAGAGTCCAGTCCTCCACTCCACTCCCTCCAAGATTCCTCACCTGCAATACCACCTTCCCTCTGCAGCTGCCCTGGCTCAGACATCCATAAGCTCTTTTGAATGAGAATCACCCCCAAAGTGTTCCCAGGTTCTCCACAGCCCTGCTCTGCCTGTCTAGCCTGTATTGCCTGCTGTACCTCTCCTGCTCAGTAAGCACTAGGTGAGCCTCCTCCCAATCTCATCTCCCCCAGAGCCCCTGTGTCCCCCAAGCCGCCCCTCACCCACAGAGCCTTCCCTCCTGCAACCTTATAACCTTCCTCATTAGTTGTTCCTAACTGCTGATGGCTGTGCCCAGCCTGGAGCTGGGAGGGTTTCCACGTTGAGTCTGATGGGGACCAGAGCACACTGTGCCTGAGCCTTTCCCCAAAGCCTTGAAGTGCTCCCATCTCTTTCACAGACTCGACAGGAGGATAGGTATGCCTGGGCCCCTCATAGAAGGAGGGTGCAGTCTGGACTCTGAGCCTAGAGCATCAAATCTTGTGCCCTTAGACTTCCAGGACCCTGAGTGCGTATGTGTGTGTTAGTTCAAGAGGCTTTACTTTCTCCTACTGAGTGCTTTGTTTTTTGTTTTTGTTTTTGTTTTTTTTTACAGTTGAATTAACATTATCATTTATTTTTATTTTGGGGGTGCCTGGGTGGCTCAGTCGGTTGAGCATCCGACTTCAGCTCAGGTCATGATCTCATGGTTCATGAGTTTGAGCCCCACATCAGGCTCTGCACTGATAGTGTGGAGCCTGCTGGAAATTCTCTCTCTCCTCCCCTTCCTCACTCATGCTTTCTCTCTCTCTCAAAATAAAGAAACTTAAAACAAGCACAAGAACAACAAACAACAACAACAACAACAACAAATTATCATCTATGTTTAACTATTTCTATACAAGGCCCCTGACCTTGATCAATGGGGTTAGAGTCCAGATCTTGGGGACAAACATGAAGAACATATAGGAGGGGGACAGATGAAAACCCAATGAGTCTAGATTGAGTGTCATATAGCTGTTGGGATCCCCCTGGGCAGGAATGAATCCATGGGTGTCCCATATCAATGAAAGGGGTGGAAGCAGATGATAACATGCATTCATCCACTTACACATTTCTTTCAAGGTATCTATGGAATGCCTACCACGTGTCCAGCATAGTGATAGGAACTGGGGATGGAAAAAAGAAGATTTTGTCTTTCAAGTACAGCAATATAATGGGATCTATGAATTGTTAAAACTGAAGCTTATGCGGTGACCTGTTGAGGGTCAAGAATAGAAGCCCCTAAGTCACTGGGATGAAAAGGACAGCCCAGGCAGTATAATCAGTGGTATTATAATGGCGATGTGTGGTGACAGATGGTGGCTATGCTTGTGGTGAGCACAGCATGATGTATAGAGATGTCGAATCACTATGTTGTATGCTGGAAACTAATGGAACACTGTGTGTCAACTACACTTTGAATTAAAAAAAAGAATAAAGAATAAAAAAGAACAGAAATCCTTAAGCCATCCTAGGGAGCCAGGAAAGACTTCCTGGAGGAGGTGACTTCTGAGCTAAACCCCTGGAATGAGTACTTACACTTTCATGGCACTTTATGGGTTATGGATTGCTTTTACATTCATTATCTTATATCATTTTCGTCACAACCTTTTGATCTTACCTTGAAATAAAGTATTATTCCAATTTACACGTGGGAGGGTAGTCAGCTGTGTCCAGGGCTAAGTAGATTGCCCAAAGTCACACTCATTCACACACACACACACACACACACACACACACATCCTAAATGGCCAGCTTCCTGCTTCCTGGTTTTGGGCTCTTTCAGTTCAGTACCAGGTGGCCTGCCCCCTACACCCCACCCCCCACCTCAGTTTTGTTGAACGCAGCTGAAGACAAGACAGCAATTTTCTGATAATCCCAGGCAGGCTTCCTGGAACTGGTGTGGGGGAGCTAGGGGACACCTCAGAATAGCCCAGGGGCCTTGCCCAGGACTCCACCCCTAGGAAATCCCCTGGTCTGTGGCCCCTCTGACAGCCGGGTTTGACCATCTGCCCTGATGCACTGTGATCCAGGGCCCGTTCAGGGCCGGTTGGTTCCTGGAGGCTTGGCCATGTGCTGGATGTGAGGCTGTGAGTGGAAGTGGTGTGGAAAGTCTACTAATTGCTGTAGCCTTTGCTTCTGGGGGATTCCACCCTCACCCCCATGGCCCTCTACAGCCATTAAAATATGCTTTCTTTCTTTAAAATTAGGAAGTAATTGACACCTGTCACTTAGAGTAATCAGAGTGCTGTTCCCCTTCTGTCTTCATTTTCCCCCCTTCTCCTCCCCCCCAGGCCCCAGGAGCCACAACCCACATTCATCATTAAAGACTCTGTTAATTCCAATCTCTGGATGAATAAGGAATATTCAAATTATTTTTAATATGTTTTAATTAACTGTTAAGTACATAAGCAATGCGAAAATAATTGTCCCTGTAAAACTTGAAGCTTGGGGTAAAATCCTGTAGAACCAGATGGAACCCGCTCCTTCTCCTGGTGCTCAGGGCTGCCTCCAATGTATGTGGGTCTCAGGAGTGCCATGGGGGTCTCTTGCTCTCACAGATCTTCCCAGCCCTGGCTCTCTTGGGCCAAGGCTGTGCATGAAGGCAGCAGCTGTCCAGGGAATAGATCCAGAAAGGGGGTCCTGCAAGACAGGAAGTGGGTTCAGGACTCCTAGGAAGAGAATTCTGGGGTCTTGAGTTTGAGTGTGGTCTGGAATGAGAACGTGTTAAGCTGAGGATTCCTCGGTCAGAGGGAAGAGTCTGGAGGGGCAGGAGCAGGGCCCCACTTACCCGGCTATAAGGGCAATGCTGTGGTACCCTCTTCCCCATCCCACTAAGAGACACAAGTGCTTACTAGGCTTCCCTTTAACTTATCCCCATATGGAATATATATATACCCATGGGAACTAAAAGGTGCTATTTTGAAGGTTATTCCCCGCCTCCCCCCCCCCCCCATGAATAATATCACACCGTATATATTGTTTGGCAACTTGTTTTTTTCACTTGCTCTGCAGTGAGGATTTTTCCACATAGCTCTACATTTTTAGTTTTAACTGTGGCTTGGTAGCCTGTGGGTAGGATTATATTATAGTTCAGTTAAAGATAAATAGTATTTGTTTAGCAGTTCTTTGTGCCATAATATGGAAATTCCTAAAAATCCTTGCATTCTGAAAAATCACACACTAAAAATAACAGGCTAAAAACAATGGGGTTGAGCAGACCTTTAAAATGTATGCATCGAGGTGAGCGAACAAGACCCAAGGCAGTAATGGATGGCTTGGGAGAAAGCCTGGGCAGCTCAGGCATGCAGCTGTCCACCGTGGGCTGCCTCCGGCTAACGCCACACAAAACCAAGTCCCACTGCCACGCAGGTGACAGGGCAGTGCAGATGGAAGGGAACTCAGAGACAGGTGGGCGCAGGAGGAAGTGCAACCTGCTTCCTGGGATGAGTCTCTCTGGGGACCAAACCCCAGGTGCATGCACACATTTCAAAGTTTCTTAAAATAGAGCTGGCAGGGCCCAAGCCTCCACAGAAGTGAAGCAGAAGGCTTCTCCCTTTCTTTCCGAAGGGTATTGCTCTATCCTGCTATTCCAGTGCTTGGCGCTAGGGAGAATTCCATAGGAACCAAAGCCAACAGCCACAGAGTTTCCCTGTTTACCAGTTGTGGATGAGGTCTTTGGTTGCAGACGAAAGGGCAGTATAAAAGTGACTACTACATTTTACATGCTCATAAATATTAGTAAAGAGAGAGAGGGAGAGAAGGAAGGAAGGAAAGGAGGGAGGGAGGGCCAAAGGAAAAGAAGGGAGGACGGAGGGAGGAAGGAGTTGGGAGGGAAGAGGGAAGGACTGAAGAATCCTATAAGGAAACAGATAGAAAACACCTTCAGTTAAGAGGGCCCACTCACTGGGGCACCTGGGTGGCTCAGTTGGTTAAGCGTCCAACTTCAGCTCAGGTCATGATCTCATGGTTCATGGGTTTGAGTCCCACATTGGGCTCTGTGCTGACAGCTTGGAGCCTGGAGCCTGCTTTAGAGTCTGTGTCTCCCTCTCTCTCTGCCCCTTCTCTGCTCATGCTCTGTCTCTCTCTCAGAAAATAAACATTAAAAAAAAAAGAGGGCCCACTTACCATCACCAGGTTCATTCCTAAACGAGGGTCCACAATGGGCTTCCTTGAAGAAATCATTGCTGGTTTGAGGGGAAATAAAGACTGTGTGTGTGTGTGTGTGTGTGTAGAACACTCCTCGAAAGAGTGTCTTTATTTATTTATTTTGAGAGAGTGTGAGCAGGGGAGAGGCAGAGAGAGGGAGAGAGAATCCCTAGCAGGCTCTAAACAGTCAGTGCAGAGCCCAATGCAGGGCTCAAACCCATGATCTAGAGATCATGACCTGGGCCGAAATCAAGAGTTAGATGGTTAACTGACTGAGCCACCCAGGCACCCCCACTTTTTGTTTTTAAAATAGTGTTTCTTCGGGAAACAATAGTTGTAACCAACAGTATTTCCATATCTGTGTCTAACCAGCTACATATTCTTATTTGGCAAAATACAAAGTCATCACCTTTTTATTGGTCCTCAGATTTTGGTCGTGATGTTTTGCTGATCAGGGGCAAAAGCCTCGGAACCACTTAGGCCATCTCTGACCTCCAAGTAAAATGGTCCCTAAACCACCCTGGAAAAAATGGTAGAAGATGTTTTCCTCCGATCCTAGGTTCCTTGCAGCATGCCAGAGGAGAACTCTTACACTTCAGTGTTCTGGCCTCAAGGTAACGTTTATGTAACATGGTCCCCCTAAGTAGTTCTGTCTGCTCCAGGAAGAAGGGTTACTTTAAATCTTGTTTGAATTTCATGCATTGGAAGTTTCCTTCAAGCATAACTTCTTACTTTTCATAATGTAAATGGGGAAGATCTGGAGGCTAGAGGCCCAAACAGTAAACTGAACCCCTAGAGCCCCCTCACATCCCCTTGATCACTAGCCCACCCTCTGGGTGTCTCTTATGGTCTCCTGGAATTGGCATGGTGGTCCCTTGACCTGCACAGAGGCAAGGCCAGGGCAGAGGCTGGAACAGAGTCTTAGGGAAACTGTGCTCTTGAACTTAACATGCTGTCCCTAAACATAGGACCAAAGGTGCGTACCCAGATTTCTCTCTGCTTAAATGAAATCAAAATCAAGCCAGGGGTTTTCCCCAGTGTCTGTGGCCCAGGGTACTGCCCTGCCATCACCTCCAGGCCTGGCCTACCCCTTCCAGGAGACCTTTGTCATGAATCCTGTTCTTTCTTTCTTTTTTTTAATTTATTATTGAGATAGAGCAAGTGGGGGAGGGATGGGGGTGGGGGTTCAGACAATCTGAAGTGGGATCTGTGCTGACAGCAGCAAGCCTGATGTGGGGCTTGAACTCATGAACCTTGAGATCATGACCTGAGCTGAAGTTGGATGCTCAACTGACTGAGACACCCAGGTGCCCCATGAGTCCTGTTCTTGAAGACTCCTGGGCTTATGCTGGCAGGGGTGGTCTGATCAGTCACCCCACTCTAGGTTTTGGGGTATTTACCTGTAGGTGGAGGAGAGTGCCTGCATGATCTCTAAGTCTGTTCCAGCTTTTCCTTCCCACTGCCCTCCTGCCCCCTAACCACAGGGGCCCTCCCACCACCAAACCAAAAAGAGCTACTTAAGGACAGGTTCTGTCAAGAGCACAGGACTTTTCAAAGTCAGTTACAAAGTCCCATGCACAGAGAGAAAGAGAGGGGGAGAGAGAGAGAGAGAGAGAGAGAGACTTCAAAATATTTATTTATTTAGTTTAAAAGCAAAGTGCAAAACAATGGTATGTTGCCATTTGTGATAAAGGGAGTGTACAAAAGAATCTTTATACGTATTAAAATGCATACGCAGAAAATAGCTTTGGAATGGTATATAAGAAATAGACTTACCTTGCAACCTGCAGGGAAGGGGGTGGTGCTGGAGACAGGGATGGGAGGGGGGCTTTTCACTGCATGCAGTTTTGTAACACGAATTTTGAACTAATCGTACTTTTGAAATAAACTTACAAAGAACATCCTGGCTCAGCCGTTTAGTAACTATTGGTCTTTCGGCAAATGACCTAACTTCCAGTTTTAGTTCCCTATCTAGAATATGAAGATAGTCACCCCCATCATGTTATGAGCGAGAATTAAATGGGAAAATGAGACATAAAGAGCTGAACCCAGTGTCTGGCGCGTCACAAGGCTTCCTTAAGCAGTAACCGATTCCTTGTGAGATAGGGGATTTCAGCTCTGAGTCTCCAGGGAGCTCACAGACAAGCTGGGAGAGGACAATCTCAGCATGGAGCCGTTAACCTCTGTGCAGGACAAGAGTGTTTACAAGGACATGTCTCCCATGTCACTGCATTTCCTCCTTACCCAGGCTGGTGGTGGGCAGGGATGGCACCAGAGACGGGGGCAGACTTGTTGAAGGTCACACCTTGGGATGGCAGGGCAGGATCTAGGAATCAGGTCTTACAACCTTCTGTCCTGACTTCTTTGGGTCATATTTCCCTTGAGTTCAGGCCATTCTGTATTGGTTGCAGAATTGGGGTCAGGTTAGGAGAGAGGCCTGGAATGTTCTGCTCCTTGCCCTGTCCCTCCTGTGCGTGTGGGCAGGACTGGTTGGCAGGTGTCTGACTTGAGGCTGGCGGACAGCAGCCCAGGACCAGGCTGAGGAACAACTCGGTGTGGCTTCATTGCTTAAAATCAGCCCAGGGACACCCTCTCTGACTTCCTGTCCCCTATTGTCATTTGCATGTCCTTCATGGGGCCCCTCCTAATTCCTATTTCCACTCTGGGTGGAATCAACTCTGGGAGCTACATAGGTAGTTTCCTCAACATTAAAGGAAGTGTGTTGAGTTAATCAGAATATTTGAATCCTAGGATGCGAAGCTGCAAGGGTATGAGAAGCATCCAGCCACTAGGTCCCCAGTATTACAGAGAAAGAAGTGGGGGTCTGAAGGATGAGTGTGATATGATCAGGGTCACACATCACTTAGTACAATGCCGAGACTTGAACCCAGATCTTCTGACTCTAGAACAAGTGGCAGTAGAGGTTCTCAAGTTTCTTTGCTGCAGAAATCAGTGCCAGAATATTTTATGAGGGTTCAGCTGTGTCCCTGCAGAGGTATGAGGGGGCTGAGATAAACAAGCATGTACTGGTACTAACTTGCCAGGCAGGGTGCCAAGTACAAGCCCTTAAACCTCACTACAGTTTAGAGAGGTAAACACTGCTCTCTCCATTGCAGAGATGAGAAAACCGAGATTTAGAGAGCTTAAGTCAGCTTCCCAGGGCCTCACACCTAGGAAGTGGTAAAACCAGGATTCAAGCCCACATCCACCTGCTCTGAAGCATATAATGCTTTCCATTACAATAAAGCTTGAAGATAAAGCTTGCAGGTAGAAACAGGGCTTGGAGAGGCGCCTGGGTGGCTCAGTTGGTTAAGAGTCTGACTCTTGATTTCAGGGCAGGTCATGATCTTGCGTTCATGGGTTGAAGTCCCAAGTCAGGCTGTGCGCTGACAGGGCGGAGCCTGCTTGGGATTCTCTCTCTTCCTCTCTCTCTGCCCCTCCCCTGCTCTCTCTCTCTTCCTCTCTCTGCCCCTCCCCCACTCTTAAACTTAAAAAAAAAAAAAAAAGAAACAGGGCATGGAGTTTTCCATTAAAGTCCACCCACAGGCTTTGCAAATGAGATCAGAGTGTGGTTATTGCATTGGAGCTGGTAGGTTTTTTGTTTTTGTTTTTTTTTTTTTTTTTTTTTTGTGCCTGACCAAGACACGGCAAGTGGGTCTCTGAAAGCCCGGAGACTGCCGGCGAAATCCCCTTCGAAGGTGGAGGTTTGGGGTTCCTGGATTGATGAAAAGTGAAATGAAGAACTGGTTCTCAGACTTGAATGTGAGCTAGCGTGAGCTAAGATGCTCTAAGGACCATGCACACTTGTCACCGTCAATTCTTCTTCAGCCGGTGGTCACGCTCTGTGAGCTCTGCTCTCCTGGTCACAGAAGACTGGCCAGTGGCTTGGTGCCCAAGCCAGTGGCCTGGCTCCTTCTGGGTGGCTTGGCAAAAAGACTCTGTGTCATAGGGGTTTTCTGTATGGAATGGTGACAGCATGACCCAGGTGGTTCCTTTCTCTTGGAAATTGTGAGTACAAGGAGAAGCGAGTATCTGGGAGCTGTGTCCTGAGCAATGATGAACCAGCTGTGAGTACCCAGGAGGCTGATGAGGTGCCTCTCAGCACAGTTGCCAGGTTTCTTCTGAGGATTCTTCTTCCTCATAAATCCTCATGTAACCCAAGTCTCCCAATATCCTTCAGCCTTCAAGGAGCACCCTTCCCTTTTGTAACACCAGCTGAAGTCCCCTCTTTCCTGTAGGTGCAGGGAGTCCTGGTGTTTCTGAGAAGCCTCAGGAATGTTTACATTTTTCATAAACCCCACCCCAGGGGTCTCTTGATGGCTTGGCCAGTTGCCTCAAGTCTCTCAGCACACATCTTGCTATGATGAAGCAAGAGGAAGGTAAGAAATTGAGGACATCCACGAGGGAGTGAACCTAGTGATTGGCCAGGGACTCCAGGGCAGGTGAGGAAAGAGGAGTGAGGTCAGTGAAAAGGAGGTAAGGTCAATGGATAGGATGATCTGGTGGGATCTAGTGTTACTGGAACTGAGGTTCTAGAGGGAGTAAGCTGGAAAGATAGGATCTAGGATTAGAGTGGAAGGCAAGAAATGGAAATTATGGTGGGATGGAAATCATTGGTAATAACTTTAGTATGTGTCTGGGATAGGGTAGAGGACAGAGTCAGTAGAAAAGAGGTGTTCAGGGCACTTAGGTGTCTCAGTCAGTTAAGCATCTGACTCTTGATCTCAGCTCAGGTCTTGATCTCATGGCTGTGAGTTCAAGCCCTGCGCTGGGTTCCGTGCTGGGCATGAAACCTACTTAAGAAAAAGAAAAGAAAAGAAGAGAAGTGTTCAAGGAACCATGTTTACTGTATATTAAAATCCTCCAGACTTAAGAGATAGGAATAATGACTACAGAGAGTGACAGTGCGCTAGGATCTCCATGGAGATCTCATGGAGAAATAACAGAGCAAGTCAGACAGGTAGGTGTTAGTACATGTCCCTGGGATGACCTTCTCTTTCCTGAATTCTGATTTTAAGACAGATTGTTAGAAAAGGCATGCACTTGCTGTGAGTTTGCCTCCTGGATGATATAAGGTGACAATCTCTTTAATAGTTCATCCTGATACCTGTCAGCTTTGCTCTTATGGGCTTGGGCTTCTTCCTGGGGCAAGGTTTTTTTTTTTGTGTTTTGTTTTGTTTTGTTTTTTGTTTTTGTTTTTTGGACTGCTGTAGGAAGAAAAAAGAGGTAAGCTTGTTAAATAAAAATTGTCATCAATTTAATGTATGCTATGAGTGACAAAAGCACCCCCATTTCTAACATGGACTTTTGATCTTGAATTGATGCATAAGACTAGGGCCTGGAGTAAGAAAGCTTCTCCTGATGCCAACATTCTGCTTAGTCTCTTCTTCACTGCCCTGAGGTGTTGGTACCTGGGACACAGTAAGATGCTCCCATGAAGTGGGACAAGGGTGACTGTGGAAGGGCAGTGCAGGCAGATCCAGATGAGAATGAGCACATACATGGAAGTGGAAGGTCAGGAAATTGGGTCCTTCAAACCATTCAGGCTCATATATCTTTTGGGAATTCTTCCTGCAGCCCACTAAGAAGACCACTGGTCTATTTCACACTGGTCCTCTGCATCTGTTTTTATATCTGTACAATCAAGAGACTCAGGGATCCCTGAATTACATTCCAAGCTTTAACATTTAACTCCAACCATCAGGCCAGGCTACCGGGTATTTTGTGTATGTTCTGAGGCTGCTCCTGTCTCCTAGAGAAATGTTGAATAGTCGGGGGCAGTCCTGCTACTCCTAAGTGAACTAGGCTCCCACTGCCTCCCTCACTAGTAGCAGGTTGTTGGTTCTGTGTTTCTCTCTTTTCTTGCCACACCACTGAATGGCTCTGCCAGCTCCTAGCTGGGTCATCTTGGGCAAGTTCACTAAATTTCTGGGAGCCTCAGGTAACAATGTGCCTTCAATCACATTCCCACTGCACAGACTACAATCCAGCATTAAAAGAAGCATAAACTAGGAGCACCTGGGTGGCTCAGTCAGTTGAGTGTCTGACTCTTGATTTTGGCTCAGGTCGTGATTCCATGGTCGTGAGATAGAGCTCCGCGTCTGGTTCTGCACTGAGTGTGGAGCCAGCTTAAGGTTCTCTCTCTCTCTCTCTCTCTCTCTCTCTCTCTCTCTCCCCTGCCCTCAGGCCCTCTCCCCTGTTCCTGTGTGAGCTCGCTCTCAAATAAATAAATAAATAAATAAAATAAAACAACCCTGAACTACTAAAGGAGGTGGTTTGGAGGATGGTATTATAGGAACTATGTCTTTTATTTCTGCCGTGCTTGAGTTTTTGCTGTGGGAATGTATACTGCTTTTGTGTACGTGCTAACACCTGTATTAGCATGTATATTTATTTTTGTATTATTAATGTTATGTTTCAGTTTTTGACTTGAATGATGCCAACTCAGTGTTGAAACAGCCTCATAATCAGCTAAGAAGCTTTAGCCATTATGTATTTCTGATGGGCTTTTTTTTCTTTTTTACGTGGAAGAATTGGTTCTTATTTAGTAAATGAAGTCAGAGCATAAAAAGGAGTCAGGATCAGTAAGGGGGCTGGGTGTCCCCCCTGCATGAAAAGGGCATCTCCCCCATCACACCCCTGCCCCTGACTTGTGGGTAGGTCGTGAGGGAGGGGAAGAACAATCGAGTCTTCGAGGCAGCCTGATGGAGGCATCAGTGGGGCCTGGGCCAGGAAGCCAGAGGCAAGGGCAAGGCCCCTAAGACAGGAGCGGCTTAGCTGAACTCAGCACTTGTTGGGGGGAAGTGGGTGGTTTGAGCTTTACTTTCAGTTTTCAATCAAAGTCATTTTAGGATGAAACCCATTTAACGGTCCGATCTCTCAGCCAGATTTCTCAGCAAACCTGTGCTCCACCCTAGCCCAGGCTGCTCGACTTGAGATGAAGGATGGGCTGGGGAAGGTGAGCAGTGGGAGCAAGGATGTTTGCAAGGCGGTGTCCTGGACCCTGCGTATCAGCAGACTGTAACTGCAGGGGCCCTCAGTACCAATTCTATCACCACATTTGGATGATGGTGGCAAGTCATTCCACCTCTCTATGCCACAAATGGGCATCTAGAAAGGGTCTCTGGACCATCCTTCAGTACCCAGTGTGTCCCAGGCTGGCACTGTGTCTTCAAAGATGAATAAAACCCAATCCTTGCTCCCCAGTTTGCTCACAGGGTAGAGAGAAGGAGAAGGAAACAAAGAGGTACAGCGTGAGGAGAGCTGCCATTTGTGGGGGTCCAGTCTGTGCCAGGGGCTTTACTTATATTATTTCCAGTTCTTAGTGTGGCTCCAAGACAATGTTTCTTGACGTTTGAGCCACGAACCATCGACCATCTATGCAGATTCCTAGGACACCAACCCCCACCCCCCCCCGCCCCCTCCAGCCACTGGGCCAGACTTATGAGGGTTGGGTTGGGGTAGGCATCTTCACCTTTGACAAACATCTTGAATGACTCTCCGGTCCTCCAAAAACTAGGCAGTAGATATTTTACCTTAGTGGGTTTTACCAATAAGAACCTAAGCTCAAAATAATTAAATTCCTCTGAATCAGCCAAGGTGCATGTTGAAGAGACTTGATTCAAACCCAGAGCGAGGGTGACCAGCATCCCACTGTGCCTGGGAAAATTCTGCTTCATGCCTGTTGCCCCACATAATTAACAGCAGCTCTTTTCACTCTCAAAAGCATCCTACATTGGATAATAAATTACACTGCTACCCTATTGGGAGCCCCTGGCCATTACTCTGTCCCATGCTACTGTCTCTTCGAAAAGGTCAGCTAATGTGGTTATGGGAACAAGCAGAAGGTGGAGGGGGATAACCTGGCTGGTGAGGCAGAGTGGAGGTGGAGGGTGAAGAAAGTCAGGGAAGACATCCCAACAGTGATCCCCAAATCCTCTCTCTGCCTTTAGGACAGTGGAACAAACGGTGGGGATTTTAAAAAAGGAAAGTGGTAAACAACCAATTTCCGCCTCCACTGAAAGCTGCAACCTCTGTAGCAATTATAAAACAACCAAAACAACTTATGGACTGCTCACTGGTGCCCAGCGCCATTCCAACCACTTTGCATGTATCGCGTAGAAGGGCCTAGAGCCTGAGGAGCTTCCAGAGGCATTACGCTGGGAGACTTGGGATCATGGTGCACTGTTGACCAAGGACCCAGGAGTCCAGACATCCAGCTTAGGCACAAAGCAGTTTCTGATGTAGCCTCTATAAACTGTGACCTTCCTGGAGGATGAAAAAGTCAATGTCAAGATTCTGAGCCTAATATTCAGTGAAAAGGAGCTCATTTTTCCTTCTCCAGGGACCTTTAAGAATAGAGCTGCCTGCACATCTTGACTAGTTTAGATACAGTCCTGCCAGGAAGCAGGAGAATGGAAGGAGATGACCTCTGAGGTCCCTTGGACTCTAAGGGGTCTGTGATCATTACAACCACATGTCAGGACCCGGAGAAGTTCTGGTTTCCTGCTCCTTCACCTGGGGCCTCGGGCTGAAGGACCCCTTTGCCTGTGTATTTAGTAGGTCATGCCCTTTCTCTTGGGCGCCCAGCCTCCTCTTTAGTGAAGGTTTCACTGTCCCCCCACCAGCAGGTCCCTCTGCTCTGCCTTTACCTGGATCTCCCTCACACTCTATCTGTAGAAGGAGCTAGAGCGTGGGTTCAGGACATGGGTCCCCCTTCTTTTTCTCTGTTTCATCTCCAACACACATCTGGATTTTCCAAGCCAAGCCGAGGTCTTTCCTGGTACCAAACTCTTTCAGTGACACGGAGCAGGAATGCCCTCTCTTAAAGGAGAGCCAAGACACTCTCCATATCTACCCTTACAGACTTGCATTCTTTCTGGGTGGCAGAACCGGTGGCCACAGCGTTCGAGGCCGTGGTCGGATGTGCCCAAACTGGCCAGATGTGTGGCCCCAGCCAAGTGCAGATCTTCTTTGCATGTGCTTTTTAACCCAGAAGACCAATGAAGGCCATATCCTGAAGACACTAGGCCTACACATACATTTCTTATTTAGATCATCCTGAATTGGGCAGCTGGAGGAAGGGATTGGCCCAGGGCCCAGCCCAACAGAGGTTCCTTGGAGCCAGCTGCTTGGCTGGAGCAAAATTGACAGCTCAACAGATGGGAAGAAAGCCTGGTTAGGGGGATTCCGGGGAGAGGGTAAGGGAGTGAGGGAGAGAGGGAAGGAGTGTGGAGCAGAGAGGATGAAAATGAGGCAGAGAAGAGAGGGAGGGGGGGGATGTAGGGGGAAGGAGGATTTAGGGGGGAGGCTTCATCTTGGAGCTGTAGGCAATTGAGGGGTGGGGGGGGGAGGGAGGGTTAGGGATGGAGGGAACAGTGAACTATGGTTTAGGCATATTGTACTCTTACAGTAGAATCTCACTGTCTCCCGAACTCAGCTTTGGGGGACTCTGGACACAGGCTCTACGGTGAGATGGAGGGGGGTGTTGGGGAGAAGAGAGAAAGAATGTTAGAATAACTCACAGGTGCGTGCATTCAGCTCAGCTCACACTTTTTATGCACGTCTATTTTATGTGCCAAGCTCCATAAGAGGCTTGAATGAGACGCTGTTTCTGGAAGCCCTCTGGGGAGCACCTGCAGTGTGCCCCGTGGGCAGGTGTGGGCTCACACGAGGCATGGGCTCAGGGTACCGACAGTCCTCCCAGAAAAAGAGGAAAATGAGCTAGAGGATCCAGGAGTAGGAAGGTCAGCTTGTGGGGTGACTCCTGAAACCAGCCAGACCACAGCTTCCTTCTCACATGCCAGCAGGTCCCTGAAGAGCAGTTCTCTCCCTTGTCCCGGGAACAGGGCGGGAGCAGAGAGGGTCACTGGCTCCGTGGGTCAGACAGGGAACTTCAAATCACATGAAGTTGAAGGAAGGGTTTTTGCCTCAATTTTTTTGAGATTTTCTTTTTTCTCTTCTTCTTATTTTGTTTTTTTTTTGTTAGCTTGCTTTTGGTTTTGAACAGAAGACTTCTCAGAGTCTTTAATATGTAAATGTCGAAGACTTGGGCAGTTTGAGCTTTTTCAGGCTGCAGTATATCTTGTGGCTTACTGTGAGTTCTTCTGCCATGGTAGTGGAGAGAACTTTCCTCTGTTGAAGTAGAAAAAAAGCTCTGGATGGGGACCCTGATCTCCTGGGAGGTCTAAGCCTCTCCTCTGCCATTTCACCTGTCCCCAAAGGCTCTTTGAAAACCCTTCAACTAGATTAAAGCTTTGATGAACTTGCCTTTGTTCTCAGTGATTTGACCTTGGATGAACTGCTCCAATTCTTTATGGTCCTTCCATTTTCTCCTCATTGAATTGGGATAATGGACCTCAATTCGTCCCTGTCTTTAGGGGCAATCTGTCCCCAAAGCATTTCTGTGTTGCATTATTAGCATCCACTTCCCCCAAATTGTTCTGTATCATTTCCTCTATAGGTTCTGGCCTCAGCTAGGTTGAAGCTCCCTGAGGGCAGAGGTCCTTCTTACCATAGGTTCTATGTCCCCCCCCCCCCAACAGCGTGACAAGATGGAACAGCATGCCATCCCAAACTGGGGGATGGGATTTGCTTCCCCCACTCTGCCCCTTAAGCTCCCAGAGGCTTATTCCTTCCATGAAAAAATGGGGTTAAATGAGCTGAGGGAAAGTTATCTATAAACTGATTCCACATACTCCTAGTTATTTTTATTCAACATTTAGCCAACCCATGCTGACTGTGTTCGAGGCGCTGTGCAAGATGTTGAAGATCCAGAGAAAAGCTGTTGGTTTCCCTGCCTCCTCTCGGTCGGGTGGTAAGTTGATAAGGTGGTGGTGGTGGAAAATCATGCTTACAAAGCTTATGAAAACATCAGCATTGTGAATAGGGAAATAGGTATATTTGAAATGCAGGAGTAATGGGTGCTATTTCATGAGCTCTGGTCCCCAAGCCATCTCCTCCTCTTACCGGCAGCCATCCCCATGATCAAGAGCAAGCACGTGGGACACTTTCTTTTTTACTGTAAAAGGAGAATTGGAAAGAAGTATTTTTTCATGCTCAGGTGACCTGGAAGTTGGGGATGTTGGGGGGAAGAGGAGGGGAAAGAGGGGGATGAATGGAGGTGGGAGAGGCTGGCAGCAGAGCAGACAGACCCTGGCACAGATGTCTGACCGAAACAAGGGAATGTTGTGAAGCAGCGGGTCCCTCGTGGTTCCATCCTGGCCCCCTTAAGGACCACCCTGGGAAGTCCTCTCGAAAACCCATCCATCATGGACAACAGTCTGCTTTCTTTCCCCCCTGCTTCAATATCCATAGCACAAAAATGTGCTTCACTAATGGAAACCTTGTGCTGACCTCTCAGAGGATTGTGGCAGCGAGCAGCAGAAGAGGAAGCCGGTGTGTGTGAAAGAACACACAGAAACAGGCCAGAGCTCCCACATATGTGTGTGCACGCACACACCGCACCCCCCCCCCCCCCCAGGCATGGACACAGAGACAGGGACAGGGAAAACCTTGCTTGCACTGCATACTGTGACAGTGATGGCGAAGAGGCAAGGCTAATGTAGGACTTGCCTTCCAGCTCCCCAGATCACCAGGCAGGATCGGCGACGCCTTATTCTGTGTTTCTCAATGATTCAGAGGCTGTTTAGTATGTCTGGCTGGGGTTTTCGCTGGCTCTCATACCCTGTTGGAGGGGGGAAAAAAAAGAAAGAAAGAAAAAGATCAAATTTCAGTTCCCCTCAATTGCCCTGGGTTTGTGCAACCAACTAACGGTCATTGTGAGACTGTCATCGTGAGACTGTCTATCTAAGTCCTCAAGGGGGCCTGCCCATCGTGAAGGACAGCCCACTCATCGAAACTCCCCAGTCTACCGCTCTGACCACTGCATTCACCCACAGGGCTGTCTGAAGGAAGAGACAGTCAATAAATACTTCCATGCATGTGAATAAACACCAAGTGTGGGTATGGAATGAGTCCTGACCCAAGTTTTAGGAGACTTGAGCTCTAGTCCTGGATCTGTAAGAACTGGCTGTGTGATCTTAGTCAGGTCTCTGACCCTCTCTGAGGTTAGAGCAGACTACTGAACACGGTGTAGGGCAGACAAGCCAGTCTCTGGGGCTCTCCATTTCTGACCTTCAATGGGAATCCTGTCCACTGGCGGTTATCTGCATAAATGAAGAGTTGCAGAGGCATGGATAATGCAAAACAGTGGTGACCTAACTTTAATTTTTTTTAAATTTTATTTTCTGTTTGCCTCTGGAATGTAACTGGAGCACACATTCAGACACAAACTTCCTCTCTTGGCCTGCTCCCCTCTCTTTGCTCCTCTGTTTAGCCCTCCTGGCCAGGGGTGGGGGTGGAAGAATGTACTGCTGATGGGGGTGGGCAGTGGTGGATGCGGTGGCTGTAGGAGAGGGAGGTTTCTGCTTGGGGGCAGGAGGCTGTGGGGAAGGGGTACTCCAGGCACTGGAGAATTGATCAGCTATAAAATCATTCTAATCCCTTCCCCTATTCAAAAAGGTAAGAGATTGTGAATAGAACATTCCTCACATGAGATACCGTATATACTTGCCTACAAGAAGCCCCAGGGAAAACAGGAGTGTGTGTTTAAATGATGGAAAATAATCAGAGAAGTCCCTCTTGTCAATGACATACTTTAGCCTTAGTTTCCAGCCAAGGTGTGGCCCCTGCGAAACTGGATTGCTAGGGCAGTAGTCACAGACTGGAGAGGAAGACAAGACTTCAATGGGAATATCAATGTGCTGTTGCTGCCATTTTTATTTCACCAGGGCTTGGCAATAGAAGACACGTTTCTTTTGCAGAAGCATCTTCTATGTGAGCATATACGGTAATTGAAGCATTCCAGAGGCCAGCCGCCAGCCAATCAGGAGTTGGGGCCTTTCTGAATATTTTTTTTTCTTTAAGGAAAAGTTTTGGGTCCTCTAAGGAGCAGCAAATCAACTGCAGTCTACTGAGTTGTCATCCCCTCCCTCCTCCCCCCTGCTGTCGTGTGTGTGTGTGTGTGTGTGTGTGTGTGTGTGTGTGTGTGTCTCCCCCACTGATGGCCTCCCTACGGGCCTGGACAAGTGGCAGGGTGGTGGGAAGTGTAAGCAGTATAAGCAGCTTGATTCAGGAAGGGAAAGGCAGCAGCTGTTACCCCAAGAGAAG